>NC_135862.1:35948579-35993579 GCF_031162955.1 Sander vitreus
TTTTTCAGACATTTCATTCTGTTCAAAAAAAATTGAGGAAATCGTATCGTGAACTTAAAATTGTAAGTTGAGTGTATCGTTACATCCCTATTAATTAATCAACTAATGTATTAATATTTATTTCTGATGTATGACTAGACACAGTGCTAAGCTGCATGTCAAAGTAACCCCCAGGTTCCCAGCTTTCAAATGCTGAGTACCACTCCTATGTGGAATCTACTGTTGACCTGCTATCAGCCCCTAAACATCCCCTGTCCCCCATCACTACCCCTCTAGAAAAAGGGGGTGGGATTTTAAGGGGTTAATAAATATCCTCCCAGGCCCAAATGAGCCACTTAAATTCTGCAAATATTTCTTGAAGGAGCAGCTGCTAAATATTGGATTTTCGATCCCCATCTTTTTAGGTCCCCTTTTATTTGGACAGGAAAATGATTTTAGGGTGTAAAATGATCCCTTGATTATTTACAGTGCCTGAGTAATACTGACTTTTTGCTTTACATTTCTGTATTTGCCAAGCTGATTGGGATTTTGAGGCTGTGTGTTTTTGAGGCTGCTGAGGCAAAAAGATTGCTGAACTAAAGTCTTAGTTTAGCAATCCAAGCAGACCTAGACTTTATGAAGTTAGGAAAACTGCTATTTTTGTGGTCAATCTATGAAATCTCCATGACTCAGACAACATATTGTCGCCCCTTTGATTGACTTTGAGGAAGCTAAGGAAGACTGAAAGTTCAGAGGAGTGTTTCATTAACCAAGATTACCAGTTAAACCAGGCTTGTTTTCAGGATATTGTTTCATAAAGGGGGCTAAAATAAGTCTGACTTAAAGGCACCCTGTGGACTTTCTTGTAAAGGAACAAAAACTGATGTTAGAATCCAGCGTTACTCAGCCAAATGCATTGTGTGGATCTTTGAGATCTGCTCTGCATCAACTCGATGAAAGTTTAATCCTGGTTCAGTTTGTTAGGTTCATTCAAAACAGGCTACGGTTTGCTTTAAAAACTAATATATCTTTTGCTACGTTTACACCTCCCATTCACACAGCCCCTAAACCGGAGACATTTAGAAACACTTCTGACCCGTTTTGGTTTGGAATCTGCGGGGTTGTGTTGCAGTCGCAACGGCCGCAAACGGAGACCTTTGGCAACACCGACACTGACGCCAACGTTTCTCCTCCTGATTGGGTCATGAATAGCTCTTCTACTGGAGCTAAAACACTTGGTACACGGAGATCACTTTTGGCTTAAAAAACCAAAACGTAGTCATGTAAATGTAGCCTAACAATACTCTACTACAATACTACTATTCTCCATTTGCAGCCCATTTTTTATCCTGTCGCCTTCTGTTCTTCACTTTACCTTTTCTTCATGTTCCTCCTTCACATATAACCCCTCCTAATGTTTCCCGCTGCCTTACTTTTACTGCATCTGCCCCCTGCATTCCCCCCCACCCCTCTCCTTGCAGGAAGAGGAGTCTCCAGACAGCGGGGAGCTGAGGAGGGCAGAGAGCTCCCCCACCCCTCTGAAAAGAGATCGCTCCTTCTCGGAGCACGACCTGGCCTTGCTCCGTGCCGAGATGCTTCCTTCGCTCTCTGAGTCGGCCCAGCTGGGCGGGGGGGTTAGGTTGAGGGGGGAGAGGCCTCGGTCCAGGACGCTGAGCGGCGCCGGGCCGCCTCCTAACCACAGAGGTCAGTGTGTGTAAATGGAGACTGACTATCCTTGGTTTATACTTCAGTTTATTTATTTTATTTTCAGGTTTATTTATCAGGGACAATGCACACTAATAATACATAAAAGTAAAATCTGCCAGAATTGGCCTGGAGGCCTGGTGGTAAGAGGTCACCCTAAAAATGAGGTAAAACAATTAAGCTATCAATAATACATACAGATTTTGCCCTATACAATACAAGTTGATTAGGCTAATGCTAAAAGACAGCAACATAAAAAACAAGAACAGTTTGATAAGATTAATTCTAGGGGTGCACCGATCCGATATTAAGATCAGATATCGGCCCCGATATTGACAAAATAGCTGGATTGGGGATCGGAAAAAATTAACAGATCCACGGGCCGATCCAGTTTTTATTTTTTTTCCTCCTCCGTCACAGCACTGGGACCCCTGTTAACTGTGTACCCTTCTCACTCATGGTAGTAACTTTATAACAACAATTAATAACCCACAACTAACTTTCTTTAAAAGGATAGAACACTATAGCACATAACAATTTGTGACTTAAACAGTTTCTAACACTAATCATTTTACATTTACAAATGTAGCTACACCGCCGAACGGCATGTTGGGTAACATTATAGCTGCTAGCTAGCCAGGTAGCATAGCAGTCTGTTAAGCTGGGAGAGTTTCCGGTCGCTACTGCACATTCGAGAACAGAACCAGAACAGCGTATGCTCAAGAGAGGAGCCGTCTGTTGTTGCAAGGTTTTTTGTTTCTAAAAAATCGGACAGAATTTAGCCACTATTGTTGCCCGTCGCTCTAACGTTACTTGGCCGTGCTAACGTGAAAGATTTGTCACTTCAAGCGTGCAGCGGAGAAATCCAGCTACGGTCCCGCTACAGACCGTTGAGAAAGACGGGTTCAGAGCAATGATTAAAACTCTGGATTTAAGATGCCTTGCCTCGCTGAAATACGTCTGCCAACCTACAAACATTATTCAAACAGCGAAGGAGGCCAAGACTGTATGGCTGCAGCCTGGAACTTCCCGTGTCATGCCATCCCGTCTCATGCCATCACGCCTGGTGCCTTCCCCGAGCTTCTACTTTTCAAAATAAAAGCTTGCATCTGGAATAAAATACTTTAAAATGCTTAAAAAAGATCTCTCTTACTTTTCAAAGTAAAAGCTTCCCCGAGCTTCTACTTTTCAAAGTAAAAGTTGCATCAACTATCATGCTAATGAATAAAATACTTTGTTTTTTTAACTAAACAGTAATGGCAATCATACAAATGAATAAAATACTTAAAAAAAAGAATATGTCTATAAGATAAATGCAGACTATCATACTGGTGAATAAAATACTTAAAAATATAACCCTATAACCCTAACCCTAACCCTAGGCTGACAGCGGAGCTACGTTCAGTCGCCCACTACAACCACACTACAACCACACTACAACCACACTACAACCTAACTGACCTGTGGCCAAGCTAGTGTTTATACAACTCTTCTGTTTTGAAAGGGAAACAATGTTAAAGTTGTTTGTATGTGTATTCGTTCGATTTGAGTTTATTTTACTACTTTGCAGTTTGCAGAAAAAAAAATAGTTTAGATTGTGTAACTGTTTGATGGATTCTCCTTCATATAACGTTATATAATGTTTATGAGCCACGCAAACCCTTTAGTAATCAAAGCTTTTAGTAAACATGATGATTTGTGATATTCTATGTACTCCTGACAGTAGAATAAGCCATTATAAACCTATATAAAGGCCCATTATTGTTATTTATTTAAATTTATTTTAAGAAGTTTGATTACATTCTATTTTCGATTTGAATGCACAGTTGTTGTTTTTTAAATAACAAATAAGAATTCAATACATTACATCTATATAGTATATAGTTATTTTGTCTTAGTTAGGAAAGTAATGTTTAGTTAGGAAAGTCTGGTGCCTTTAATCTCTTCCACATGGTGGAAGGAAGGTATAAGCTTAAGAAGGTATACAGTTTATTATTAATTCAACAACAGTATCGGATCGGTATCAGGTATCGACAGATACACAAAGCCCTGGCATCGGTATCTGTATCGGGACTAAAAAAGTCGGATCGGTGCATCCCTAATTAACTCACTCACTCACTCACTTACTCACAGGCAGAGCACAAAAACACAGAGGCAGGTCAGGAGAGACAAGATGGCAGCAGGTTTTAGGTTTACCACCCACGAGTAGCCCTAACTAAAAAAGCTGTTTGACTAAATGCACTTTTCCTTAACGGGACAGTGGCTTCACCTCTTGCTGCACTCCGTGTGGATCTGTCACCTTTATGAATGGAGTTTAATTGCTTCACACATTCATTCGATATTGTTTTTTGTCTCATCAAGAGTTTAAACCAGACATCAATAGTGGAAACCTTTTGAAAAAAACTACTACAGTGTGTATACCTCCTACAGAGGCTCAACATTCATTCATTCAAGAGTTATTTTCGAAAACATTAATCTGGATTTCCATAGAGAATCATGTTGATTTTTTGACCCTGGGAATAATTTTCAAGTTTAGTATTTAATTAAATCAGGATAAACCCCTTCAGATGTGTCATCTCATTTTCAAGGGGCCCCCACTAATGACCAATGAGTGAGTCAGCCTTTCTTTCTTTCACTCATTTTATTTTCTATTTCAGTTTTAAACAGGTAACGCGCCCGGTGTTACATTTAAAATAAAAAAAATGGTACATAATAAAGAAACTTAAACTCAAACAACTGCCAACCATACAAACACAATCAGACAAAAACGGGGGGACAACAACACAGACCACCATTTGACAACCACCATAACAGTGAGATGTTAAATGTGGACAAAACCTTTTATAATATGATATCATGAGTGAGTCACCCTAATTACCACACTCTGATATCAGACTTTTTTTTAATGTCGCGATATAGGTCTTAAATTTCATTCATCATGGTCTTAAAAAGGTCTGAAAAAGTCTAAAATTTGACTTGAAACCGTGACACCAAAAACCTGAGAAACAGAAAATGCAGTTGACGTTCTGGATACTGTCATTTTAAAATTAAAATTCTACTTTTGTTAATTGTTTCCCCAACCTTACTGAAGTTGATAGAAATGCCATCACTTTATGCATTGAGGAGGCACATTAAGGCTTTTCATCTTCCAAATGGGGTGTGTGATAAAAGGGCCCAAATATTCCAAGAAAAATAATTTTACTTAAAGAGTTGTGAGTAAAAATAAATAAATAATAATATAATATAATGTGTGTGTGTGTATATATATATATATATATATATATATATATATATATATATATATATATATATATATATATATATATATATATATATATATAAGTGAATCATAAATGAACACATGAGGGCACTATTGCAACTAAAAACATATCAGTTGTTCCAGTGTAATACAAGGTAACACCTGTGCTCTCCTACAGTACTTTCCTACTGTACATCTTATATATATAATATAATATATATATTTTTTAGTTAAAGGGATAGTTTGGATCTTTTTAAGTGTGGTTGTGTGAAGTACTTCTCTATAGTCAGTGTATCAGTAGTCTCGCATTGCCAGACCTTCCTCCACAGCGCTGCGGAGGCGCAATGTATGTCCATGGAGAGACTAACATTTATATAAAAAAACAAATTGGGGGTCTATGAGAAAATCTGGAAACCATTTGACCAATATATATATTTTAAAAGAGAGACACAGGAGTTATAAGGAGACCTAAAATTTAAATAAGTGGTGAACCCCAGAAGAGAAAAAGGACTGAGGCATGTCTTGGAGGGTGATAGCAAAAATGCATTTCTTATTTATTTTTGTATTTATGCGTATCATGGCTTTGCTGGAGGTGCCATTGTTCTGTACATGTGATACTGTCATATAATTAGCTTTTTTGTTTTTCTTGTTTTTTAGCTCCTATAGTGTAACCGATGTTGATAGAAGTTGTAATGTGCGAGTGCAAAGAATCAATAAAGAAATTGTTAAAAAAAACACATCGATATCAGTTTAAGTGTACGCTATATTTAGAATATTTTTACCGCTTTACTTTGCTGTCAGACAGCCCTTTTCTTTTGACACTACATTTTGTCAACCGCATCATTTTCGTATTCCTACACACGTTGAGTCTTCCCCTGCAGACGTTCTTCTTCCTGTATACTCTGGCTCATAATATCCTCTTGTGTCCAGAGTGAATGGGATTAAGTTGTCGCTGTTATAATCACTGGTTTTTTATTTGCTTTCTCTTCCATTAACCACGGAGAGTCTGACCTGCTGATCTGATCTGCAGTGCATTGCACAGTTTTGCTTATGTGTAGGAATATGGGAAAATGTATTGCCAAAGGTAAGGGGCTGTCTGACAGCAAGGTGAAGCGGTGAAAATATTCTAAATATAGCATACACTAATATAGTGTTTTTTGTGTCTAAAATCGGTCTAGTTGCTGCCCCCATTCACAGCGGTACATTGCTTAGCTTCGGTGTCAGTATTCCTGCCTGCTTCTCCAAAATGGGGGCGAGCCGACCGCCATCTACTGTAGCTAACACACTGACTATGGAGAAGTAGCTTCATACAACCCTAAAACACTGAACACCGAACTATCCATTTTAATCCCAACTACCTACTGCTGCAGCCCTTTTTAATTGGTTAAATTATCCTTTTTGGCTGAAAAAAGAAAGATCATCTGCTGTAGTGTTTGCTGCAGACTCTTGGCCCTCTGTGGCAGATGATTCACACTTGATGCTGTTTTCATTCTCCTCCCGCAGAAGGAGACACAGTGCCAGTTCTACTACAGCTCAGTCTGTGGGGATTTTGATTTTACATATAGTTTAGCCATAAACTGACATTAAACCCAAGTGCCCACAAACCGTTTATCTGAGTGCATTAAGATCATCGATATATTAGCCTAACACCCTTTTTAAAGTTCCCAGCTCCTCTGCCTTCAGGCCTGAAAGGAGAGCAGTCATGCATTAACTAGAAGGTCATGACAAACCCCAACAACTACTTCTATTCTTTCCATACCCCTTGTAACTATAGAATATCTATTCAATTGAAAGTAAAATGTTTTTAAAGCTTTCATTCCAAACAAAGAGGCAATAAAATGATTCACTTTTTGTGGAGACATATTGTTCCCACTGCCTCCAATCTATCCTCAGTTATACCTCAAGCACTAACCTCATTAAATTACTGTTACCTCACCGAAATAAGAGCTGAATAACGTGTCAGCTCATCGTGCTGAAGTCCTGACAGCCCTTGCTGACACGGAGTTGCCCGGTATTACATCTGCCTTACGAAGCTGTTGTGATGGATTCTAATCCAATATAAAAAAAATGTGCTGATAAAGTCTAACTGAGTGAAGGATGGGAGAAGCTAATGGCTTTGAATTGTGTGTTGCACATAAGCCACAGGGAGGATGTTATCCGTTTGATGGCTGTGATTCGTGCATTAGCAGCCTGGCCGTCCATATCCAGAGGTAATTGTTTGAAAAAACTTGATCTAAATCCATTCTCGGTCTCTAAATGGCTGAAAGCCGATCCACTCCACCGCTGCCTGCCACAAGCCTTAGACAATAAGAATTAGGGCTGCACGATGTGAGGAAAATATGCAATAACGCTGTTGAATATTAGGTATTATTTGCGATAAATAAACAGATATGCAAACGTACTCACTTCTGCATTTCTGCTGCTTTCAGTGTTCTGCCTAAATACAACACATTGTTAAATTTAAAACATTTGAAAGGAAATAATTTCCAACATTCTTTTATTGAACATTGAATTAAATATGAACGGCGCCACTTAAAAAAGTGACTCTTACATTTTAAAGTGCAGTTTTCTACTGATATTTTCTTTCAACTAACATCTCTGAGTGTCTTTTGCGATGTGTTTACTGTGCCAGTTGATATCGCGATGACGATAAAAAAAACGACATATTGTGCAGCCCTAATAAGAATAATGGATTGTATTATGTAGTAACTTGGCTCTGCCAACAGGGGACTCTCCAGCCTTAACCCAATGTGAGGACGTAAAGCCTGTAAGCCCCGGCTGTCACTGGCAGCTGATCCAAATTATATGTACTGCTGATGTTTACCGGCCTTCCTCGCTGCCTGTTTACATTCCATTAGAGCCAAATTGACACCTTCCATTTGCAGGGATCGAAGAGGCACCCAGTTCCAGCTGTGTGTGGTCTACTTTTAACCCCCTCCCGCCATCAGTTAACTGAGCCTCTCCTGAGCTCCCTTTTTATAGACCAGCGGCTGAGCACACCTCTCACTGGGATCTACGTTACAGATGCAGCAGCATGGGCTGAATCACTCCACTGAAGTCCGATGAATAATACATGACAGTGGTAGAGTCCATCGACAAGCACTCCGACGGGCTGAGATCTGAGACGGAGCGGAGTGAAAGAGGCTGATCTGTAATTCATGGACTTGTTAGACTGGGATTTGTGTCACCATTTGATCTGGTCGTCTTTAGTTCCCCCTGTCAAACTCTCATTATTTCCACTCTGTCTCTTTCACTTTTCATCCATCCCCCCCCCCCCAGCCTCTCTCCCAGTTCACGGCTGGCTGCCGCCCTCACCGGCCCGCCTGTCTCTGAGTTCAGTGGACGAGACCACAGAGGGATCAGAGGCGCCGTCTGCCTCCAGAGCTGGAGACGAGCACCAGTGGATGGTGAGTTGGAATCGCAGTCCTTTGCTTCTATTACTGAGTCCTTAACGGTCCCATGTCTTCGATTATATAGTAGGTCAAGGTGATATATAAATACGGCGAAGTATTAAAACGCTCAAACCACAGACAAATGCACACAGCTTGTATTCAGAAACGGTGCCTTTTAAATGAGCCGTCAGGACTTGTGTACGGTTGTGATGTCACAACTATAATATATACCGAAAATAGATAGAAATAGTGCTAGGCGATATGGAAAAATATCACGATACGTTTGACCAAATACCTCAATGTCGATATTGCGGAGATATTGTAGGGTTGACTATTGGTGCTTTCACAAAATATTAACACAATGAGCTTTTTGATAAATAATTATCAGTTATGTGGACATAATGACTAAATGGGTAAATGCAAATAATAGAACAGCTGGAACGGTCTGGTAAGTTCAGAAAATGACATCACTTTACTGTAATGCAGCCTTTAAAACCAGGAAAAGATAGGACTTATGCCATATTAGGATATTACTATATCCAAAATCTAAGACGATATCTAGTCTCATATATCGATATAATATCAATATATTGCCCTGCCCTAGGTAGAAAGTGCAGCTACAGTGCTGTTACAGTGTTACAGTCATTCCCCGGCTGCAATGACGGTTAAGAGAGCGGCGATATTAAAGACCATTAACAATCCAGCAGACACAGAGAAACATCAGCATTCATTTGTGCAGCCATGTGTTTATGAAGTCGCTTATTATTGCTATCCATTTCTTAACCGTCGAAATTCTGTGTTAAATATATGCAGTGCAGGGGGCGCCCTGGCAGCACACTTGGTAGAGCGTGCGCCCAATGTACCAAGGCTCAGTCCTTACCGCAGTGGCCAAGGGTTCGATTCTGATCTGCGGCCCTTTGCTGCATGTCTTATCCCTCTCTCTCTCCCCCTTTCCTGGCTACAGCTGTCCTATCAATTAGAGGCCAAAATGCCCAAAAAAATGATCTTCAAAAAAATATATAGATGCAGTGCAGGGTAGAATGTCCTCAAAAACGCTTACAGTGGAACAAATAAAGTAGTGTTCATAACAAAGAGACTCGTTTTTGCAATGTTGGTGTGACATAATGTCACATAACTGTTATTTGACATCTATCAATCTACTGCTCACTATAGAGTGAACTATTGAGTGGACTGACTGACGAATCTCCTCTCTTCTTCTGCTGTCGGCTGTGTTCAGGAGGAGTTCAGCCACCCTGTGGAGAGTCTCGCGTTGACAGTGGATGAGGTCATCAACGTGCGCAGAGTGCTAGTCAAAGCAGAGATGGAGAAGTTTCTTCAGAGCAAAGAGCTCTACAGTAACCTGAAGAGAGGCAGGGTAACGGAGTGGAACTTCTCTTGTTGCTATTTGTCACTGTGTAACAGTACTGTGTACAGTAAATGGACTCAATTTTGTGTGTGTGTGTGTGTGTGTGTGTGTGTGTGTGTGTGTTCAGGTTTGCTGCTGCTGCAAAGTAAAATTCCCTCTCTTCTCATGGCCATCTACCTGCTTACTGTGTAAAAGGTATCAGAGAAAACTTATCCTATCACCTGTTAAGGATTCTTGAAATGTTTAATCCACACTTTAAATGCTACATGATGTTTGTTCCAGGGCCATAGCCAATATTTTAGGTAATACTGGGGTCAAAAGTAAAAAAACAAAAGTCTGTGTTTTGTGTCTAAGTGACTGATTGGAACAACAATTTTTGACGTTGGTTCAGGAATACACGTGAAAATATGTTGGCTCTATACACGCTAAAAGCACTGATTATTTAAATGGAGTCTGGTGGGTTTAGCGTTAGTGACCTCAGAGCTGTTTCTGGTTAAACAGAAAGGTCTCAAAGAGGTTTTAAAGGTCTATCTCTGTAGGGATCATTTCCATAATGTTGTCAGACACTTAGAATAATAATCTGAGTCTGTCAGCGGCAAAAACAGAACTTTTAGTGGACCAAACTGACAATGCACATTTGCCCTACAGGGTTACATTGCAGCCCGGTCTATGGCTGTCGGTTACAGCGTTCACTCTTAATACTGAACTAATTTTAAAGATTGTTGTTCCCATCAGTCACTTAGACACAAAAAACATAGTAAAATAGGGTCCAGGATGAAAAAAAGAAACAGTAGTTACCCTTTAAGCTATGGTGGTCTAAAATCACGACAAGGCATTATTTTAATAGTGAAGCTAATTATTATTAGTGGAAATGATCAACAGCCCAGTTAACCCCTGCCGATTTATCTTGGTCATTTTATGATACAAGCTAGGAAACATCTTACTTCTTATCCGTTTGACATTCAGGAATACAGGTGTATTGATTCCTACTTGGTTCTCTTACAGATCTGTCTGCAGCTCCTGCAGTGCAAAGGTAACCTTAAGAACTTATAGTATGTGTTAGTGATGGCAATCAAATGTTTTTAGCTGTATGGTTCTGTGCTTATTTGGCTATGTAATTGCTTTGCAAAATTGTATATTGTACCACTTAACACATTATTTTAGTTTGTCAAGTCAATCAATTTTATTTGTCACATGAAATCGTACAAGGTGCAATTCCAGTGAAATGTAATCCCAGTACATTGTTTAGTGAAGCGGCTGGTATTTCTGTTGACGTCATTTCTTCTGTTGTTCTTTTGTCGGTTTTGATCTGTTGCCTCAGTCCCAGCCCGTGTTGGATGTCTGGTTCTGTGCTCTGTAGGTTTGAAATTTAGGCTGTTTGGAGTTTGTGTGTTTTTTTTGTTTTTTTTTGTGGTTATAAATGATGTGTGTGCTTTGTTGGGGTGCTGTGACTCATTTGTGTTTTGTAACATTATTTTAGTTGAAATACAGAGACTTTCCTCCCCCCCAAAAACGACCCCATAGGTCATTTGTCCAAGCCGTTTATAACGACCCATATTTACGTTTATTGTGGTGGCGAGCTCTAGTTGCCGTAGTCAGGTGACATAGTATAAAGGGCTACAAAGTCCGCGTAGGGAGCAACCCTGTCACTGCCCGATCTGTACCTGAAACTCGATTTGTTCTATACGTCGTATATCCTAGTCTTTACCTAGGTACTGCACATGTGCGCCTCCCAACAAAAATATGGTGTTGTTTGAAAATGAAACCATGTACAGTAAACCTATTCTGGTACAAACTCTAAATACAATTATGAACCTAATAAATGAGCATAACATGAGGTCCTTTAAACTGTAACCATTACGTTTAGTTATGAGGACATGTGACCTCCTACCACCGGTAGGGGTACTAATTTAGAAAACACTCCTGCGAGTCATATTAGAGGTTAGGAACAATGACCAATGTGGTCGTATGGGTTGGAGGACTGTGTTTGATTAGATTATGTTCATTTGTGACTGTGGGATTAGTGTGACAGCTAATTGTCATGGTTAGTTGCTGTGTAAGTGTGGCGTTCTTTAGTTTTTGTGTATTTTGAATCAATCGGCTGCACTTGGAGACTCTCTAAATACTTTATTAAAGCCTGTTGTGTCTCCTCACAATAAAGCTCTCTTTCTCTTCTCTTTTCTCTTTCTCATTGTTTTCCTCTTGTGCCTCTGCTCCAGATGAAGATTCCCTCGAAGAAGATGGCCCATATTCCTGTGTACACTGTAGGCTTCCACAGCGCCCCAAAGAGCCATGGACACAAAAGCCAAGTCTATAAGTGAGTCTGCGTTTATCTATAGACCCACCACAGAGAGTGTAAAGGCTCAATTATACTGTACTCCCAAACAGACAGCTGCGGATACCGCGGACGCATAGTAGTTCTATTTATACTATCCGCTTGGAGGCTTTTTGGTTTTTGGCCCCTTTTTTGAAGAAACAACTCACACATCCAAAACTTATTCTGTGCAGGTGCATTGGAAAATAACATAAACTTGATTTTTGGCCCCTAAAATCTTTGAAATGAAATAATCTAACTACCTTTGTTTGAACTGGCCACACCCTGTGACATATGCAACCTGTGACGAGGGGTCGCATAGCGTAATTTTAAGAAATATCGCAATCTAAGCGCCAATTTGTCACAAGGTTTATTGATCACATTCATACTCCTCAGAAGTGCCACCCTATGCATTTTGGACTCTCCATTGGTCCAAAATGGTGCCACCATTTTTCAATTTCAATATTTCAATATTTCAGACATCATGGGCCCTATCTTATAAAAATAAAAATTCCTATAAAAATATGACCTTGTTTACACAACATTTCCATGAATCATGGATGTGTTGATGACATAAATGAGGAAAGATTAGAGGACTTAAGGAGATGTGATGTTGAACTGCATGTGCCGATGCGTCGGGCGCAAGAGTCATTTATCCCGCCGGTATAATAGCAACAGCGCCCGAGATCCGCCCACAAAGCTACTTGCGTTTCAAATCGTTAAAATATATATCTCATAATCTAATAGACAAACTAGCATGTGCTGTGTCTAACATCAGCATGTTCAAACCAGCTGATGGTTTTGCTGCGATTCAGCTGTTCAAGTCTCCAGAGGCTGGTTTTAGAACGTAAAAGACGTCGCCTGTTTCAACAGCCAATAGAGAAGTCAGCTATAAACTACTCAAGCATCTCACTATCACTAACGTTATCCACATTCATATTTAGACACAACAAATGATATATCCAGCTACAAAAAAGCCTAAAAGTCAGAAGTTAGAATGGAAGTGCAAAGAGGCGTTGTTATGGAGATGATCCACCGTCTCATCTCGTCTCATTGGTGTGAACTGGCAGCTTTCAGAACGCTGCAGATCGGCTCGTTGCAAGAAGTTGCAAGTTTCAACTCCTCTCATCGTGAATTTTTGGTCTAAACTGGGCTTTAGACAAATGACAATTTGACCTGATGATGGTGCTAGCTTTAAAAATCCGCTCTGCGCTCACCATTGTTTTGTCATACACTGTATAGAGACAGAGCGCATTTAAGTTTCCCCCCCACCGGAGGGGAAAAGAACTCGCCACACGTTATATATTGCTTTAAAATGACAGCTCCAAGCAAAGATGTCTTATTTTGTTAAATGGCTTTTGCCTCGATGACTCTCTCCTCGCTTCTCTTCCTCGACTCCTCGGCTCCAATCTCCTGTGGGCGGGACTAAGGCTGCATCTCATAACCCTTATTTGATAGCTCCTCGACTCCTCAGTCCTCGGCTGAATTTAAGGGTTATGAGATGCATAGTCTCGCTTCCACACAGCATTCCCGGGATGGGACAAATACGTGCTCTGGTTTATTGGCATTTCTTTAAGTCATTAAGCTCCAGACGGAGCCACGGTGTCTCTGCTAAATAGTCTCAGGAAGGAACTTATTTTGGTGGAACATGTGGACGTTCAGAAGTAGTTTTAGTCGTGCAACAGAAAACTCAGATTGGACAGATAGTCTAGCTAGCTGTCTGGATTTACCCTGCAGAGATCTGAGGAGCAGTTAACCATAGTTCTCACAAATCCACCAGAGGTTAGAACACCAACGCAGAGACAGAGGAAGGTGACGGGACATCCAGCCAAATTTCCGGCAGCAATGGCGCAACCCCGGAAGTGGAAGGTCATGGATATAGACTATGAGATGCACTGTCTGACGTGAGGAGGGGAGGCGAGGAAAGGAATCGGGGATGTACAATCTGCTACAGTCTGCCCCTCCGCCAAGCCACTGATTGCTAACCTTCACCAACCTAAGCACAAACAGCCTCTGTGCTTACCTCAACCAATAGCAGATTTCCTACTCAATCCCCTCCCCCCCATCCTTTTGTTATATAATCAGTTCAGTGCCTCTTCTGAGGCCTCTAAGCGGCCATTACGTAATTACCCAGCTGTCATTAATATCCTCACTCCTTGTGCCTGTGTGAAGACAGACAAGGAAATGAGAGTAAGAGATGGACGGAAAGAGGGATGAAGTGAAAGCGCAAGACAATGAGTTAGAGTGAGAGTACTGTATGCAGGCATGGTGACACCTTTCATCAGCACCGGGCCGCACAGCTATCAGGACAGAAATAGTAGGATTTATTAACTGCAAATGTTAGCCTTATTTTAATCAGAAAAGATGACCTTAATCTTTTCGTTAGTGACTGTGCTGGTTCCATCTTTCTTTTCATTTGTTGCACAATTGATCGTGTTGTGTGTTCATGTTAAATAAGCTTCGAAATGCAAACAAGAAAATAGTCTAGCTTTATTTTTTTCCAGCTGCTCAGCTGAGTGACTGTGAGAAATTACAGTTACAGTATGTGTTTATCTTTTTGACAGTCAATCATAATGTATTCACTTTTTAAAATGCTGCCACAAAAAGATATTAACCTTCATGTTGTCCTCGGGTCAAACTTGACTCATTTTTAAAGTTTTTTTATACCAGAAAATATGGGACGTCGAAATAAGCGCAAGAAATGTAAAAAAACAACAACAAACAAATGACAGAATGTCTGGAAAAGCAACAAATAATGAAAAAGAAGTCAAAAACACCGCAACCTTACGTCAAAAACTTTGGAAAAAGGGCACAAAACGTCAGAAAAATCACCAAAAACATTGAAGAAGTGAGAAAATCTTTGGAAAAAGTGATATAAATGTTGAAAACGTTAAAAAAAAAAAAAAAAACACACAAATATGGTTGACGGTAACATAACACAAGCGTTAAATTATAAGTGTCACAATATACTCAGTGAACAAGAGCACAGAGTGTGACTGTACTATTGGTTCCATACTAAGATTTAGGACAGACTAAAAAAATGACACATACTGTTTTAGCTACTAAATGGCACGTTAGTGTGGAATATAGGACGCAGCCTATTACATTAACTATGCTCCACCTTTGTATTGATATAAAATGAGAAACCTTTTTCCAATCCTTGCTGTCCCTCTGCAGGTCCCTGCGCAGCTTATCCCGCCGCTCAGTGGAGGAGGAGTTCCCCCACCTGTATGCCCACGGCTGCACGCTGCGTGACATCTGCGCCGAATGCACCAAATTCGTCGCAGACGTCATTTCTTCCAGCCGCCGGAGTCTGGACATCCTCAACAACACTCCCAAGAGGGAGGCCAAAGCTGCTGCTGCTGCTGCCCCTCAGAGACCACAGCTGCAACACCAATCACACCTCGACACTTGCCCTGATCCACATTCTCCCCAACCTCACCCTCAGTGTCACCCTCCACCTCACCCACAGTCACAGTGTCACCCCCAGCTCCCTCCCCAGTCCCATCAGCAGCAGCAACAGCAGCGGCTTCATGCGTCATCGCCGTCTCATTCGCTGCAGTTCCACACCAAGACTATCAACAATGCGAACCAATGAGTAGAATGACTTTTTATCCCTTTCTGCCCACACACACACACACACACACACACACACACACACACACACACACACACACTCATAATGAGTTGTGCTCCTGCACTACACTGTGTACACACACAGAGAAAGTAGGGTTCTTTAAGGGTTCACGTGGTGTATGCACATCAGCAATAGCCATGAAATTGGTTCAAATAAATATTAATACATAATCCAGGGAGGGTCTTTAAATATTGTTGGTGCTGGGTTGGAGCTTTAATTGCGTTATTTAATTGTTATGCTGATATACAGTATAAACCTAAAGATTGTTTCCCCCTGGAGCTGTATAGAACCCTTCTAGCAACTCTAACCACCATCCCCTCACCATCCAATTCCTAACTACATCATCTTCCATATCTCACCATCTCACCCAGCAGATGTGCTCACACGCACACACACACCCCCCCCCTATACTTTATAGGTTTGAGTAAGAAGCAGTTCTGTCTGTATCTGCCTTATCTCCGCTCCCTGATGCTCACAGCTGCTGGGAGGCAAGCATCTGGGAGGCGAGGACAGACGAGGGGAAGTACCGGTGGTTATGGGAGTAAACACTGAGAGAGAAGAAGGCGGAGGTGGTGTTGGGTGCTGGTAGTTTGAGGACAGAAGCTGCGCAGCAAAGAGTCAACATGTAACCCTAGCATTTTAGCTCTCTGTGGTTGCCTTGTTCTTGTCATGAATGTAACATAGGACACAGAAACCGAATTGTAAAATGATAAGCTTGTACACACAGCATAATGACATTTATTTTGAATCATCCAAAAAGGGATTTTTAATGAGTGGCTGCTGCATAACGAGGCTTCTTTTGCATTTTAGACGTGCTTATAAAGTCCCAGGTACAGCTGGATGACGTATGACAGCGGCGACACTGTGAATGTATCGGTGGTGAAGCTACAGACTGACGCAGCATGATGATGATGATGTTGATGTCAAGCGAGCAGATGAAACTCCCGCCTCTCTCACTCCCCATGGACGCTTGCAATCTGCTCTGGTTTTGTAAACACTAAGTAAACCTCAACTGCAATAAAATCTAATGACAAACACGACCAAGTGCTCTGTCTGGGTTTTACTGTTCACTTGTGCATGATGTGTTTAGCCACATAACAGCATAAATGGTCACAGAGTGCACTTCATAAATAAATGGAATAAATGTTTCTTTCTTGGGAGAAAAATCCCATTGGTAAAGATTAAATATGCAAAAGTAATAGCCAATGAATCCACTCTTGTAGGGTGATTAAAAGAGCATTTTGTTGGTACATACAAAACCATTTTTAATCAAAGGCCTGAACACAACTTTTAAATTACTCTTACCTCATCTGAGGAACCTTATTCTTTTACCAGGATTTACCCTTACTGCACAAAATATGACCATTATGATGTGTTGTACAAAGGGCAATGTGCAGTTTTGTTGGCTAGTGGCAGTCTCTCCATGCAACATGAGCATGTCTATGCAGAGTGATGCAACAGTCTGTGTACTTTATGTCCGTATGTGTGTACTATGTTGTGTCGAATTCTTAAAAGAGCAGATATTGTTTGTCCAAGAAAAATGTCCTTTGGGACAATAAAAAAGTCTTAACAACTACAATAGATAGAGGAACTGAGCAGGGACGTTGTCTTGATTAGTTATTTGAACTAGATATTTATACAAAACATATAGGTCCTTAATGTGCAGCAGATTAATTACATCCATCTATTTCCCTCTGTTCTTTAGTGTTGAACTTGGAAGTGAAAGTCAAATTCTCAACATCTTTATGATGCACTTCCTGTCGGCACATGCCTAAAAAATTTAGGAAACAGTCCCCAAAGTGGGGCCCCTGCCATCCACAATCTCTCATACCCTTTTTCCATCAAGATAAAGTTTTTAAACGTGGGAAAACTTGCTTAAAATAGGTGATAGACTCCTATCCCATTGCCAGTAGAATGTGCCAGAAAACAGGGTCAGTAAACAGCGGTGGTTACTTCTGTTTATTATCTTTTACTTATTCAGTCTCTCTTTTAACCATTGTGTTGTCCTCCCGGGTCAAAACTGAAAGTCAAAACATTTTGGATGGTTTTTTCAATATAAAAAATATTTTTATCGCCTTGTTAGACGCTTTTTTCAAAGCTTTTTTTCTGATGTTTTCCAGGCTTTCAATGCCAAAACACATGGCAGGAAGTAAAATAAAACATGACGCAGGAGAAACAGAGGCTGATCTCATCATCCTCATTTGATAGCTCCTCGGTCCTCGGCTGAACCGGAGGTGGTTCTGTGAGGGATCACCGAGGAGCTATGAGCGAGGATACATGAGCGCAGCATTGCGGGTAGCCGTGCTATGGGACATACCCAAACTACAAAGTACAACAGCAAACTCAAGCATGAGACATACACATGGATAGAACAAGGAAAACCAGAGAACACAGAAAGAACACTGGTAACACAGAGCCATGAACAAACGGAAACATTAACATTGACACACAGGGAATGAATAGACAACATAAAACAGGAAACAGTGGGAACAATACTACAAGGACTGATAACACAAAGACACAAAGCAGGTGTCTACAGAGACACACCAGGTGGTAAACAACAAGGAAACAGAGAATGAATTACTAAACTAAACAGGACAAATCACAACAGAAAACCACAACCATGAGAGAAAACTAAGTTCAGAGGTCTGTAACCAGGCTAATGGGATTAAGATTTATAACTCCTGTTTTATTTCATTTTATGAGCCTGTCCAGTGAACACACATTAGGTTTTCCATTACTCAACTCATCAAGTTGTTTGAACAAGACAAGGAAACCAGTAATGTTCTGCTGAACAAACCCAGTTGTCACGTATTAGGGTCAGCTAGCTCAAAATAATGCAGTGTAATATAACAGTAAAACAACAGTTAATCCTTCCAAATGTTCAGTTTTAGAGAGATGTTGATTCAAACTACAGTATGTGGTCATGCAGGAGGCTGCAGTTTGTGGTGCTGCTTAATTGTATAGATTTAAACTGACCAGTCTAATCTCTTTATAGATAGACAGAGCTTTAACAACATGACGGTTGCAGCAGCTGAGTTCTTTTCATTGAAAATGAACCCTAATGTTGTCCAATTTGACCGGTTTTCAAGACAATTCTTCAGAAAATAGTTTTGCTCTTTTTGTTTGCTCTGTTGTTTGTGGGGAAAAAAGCATAGTGGGGGGTCTGAGTGTCCTCCCCTAGGAAAATCTTGAGCGTCAAAGACTTAATTTCCTGCATTCTGACACACTTTTATGCACCAATTCACGGTAAAAAAAAAAAAAAAAAAAACTTTTTTTAAAAACTTTATTTAGCCTATGCGAAGAAAAAAAAACAAAGATGACAATTCAAAATATATCAAAATTATAATGGAAAGTATGTTGTTACGTGCCTTTGCGCATTTTTAATTTAAAAAGTGGGTATATGAAAATCCTGGAGCTTTCTTAGTGGGTATACGGCGGATACCTTCGTATCACGGAGACTACACCACTGGTATGAAATGTGCTATACAGATAAAGTCTGATTGATTAACTTATTGTTTTTTTACTGTCTAGAATCTAAGCTAAGTGACACCTGTGGCCATGTGATCGTCTACATTACGCAGAAACTCTGGATGGAGACATTGTATTAAACGCAATAACTTTCCAATTAATGTGTAATCATTAAGAAACATGTTATAGTGTCTGTCCCGCTGTAATTTTAGGAAATCACTTTATCACACTACAGAAGAGATGGCTAAATATAAATAACATAATTGTTATTATTATGATCACAAGCCTCTCAAGAAAATAATCTTAAAATTACATTTTTGTGAACACAACAAAAGGAAAACAACACACATGGCCTGAGGGAGTTCTTGCTTTGGGATTAACTTCCAGTCTGATATATAACGGCCAGAGATGAAAAGTTCAACATCACAGCCTGACTTTCCCGGTGATCATTAAACGGTTGTTCTGTGACACAATGAATGACTTGGTTTTAACAAAAGAAAACCGCTGACTAACATGGACGCAGAATAGACAGCAGATAATCAAATGCTAATGCTTCTTTATGGAGGATTAGGGCCACATGTGATACGTGTAGGATATGTATATACATGTATTACATGTTCTGAGTTTAAAGTCAGAATTATGAGAAATCCCAAGTTCTGGGACGACAGTCAGACTTTTTTCTCTGAATTATGAGTTTAAACTCAAATACATTTTTCACATCTGGCCCTAATCCTGTTCCGTACATCTTTATATAGACTTAGAGTATGTCTATAAAACAAAGCATTGTGGTTGTTTAGATAGGGATGTTATTGGCTGCAAGGACAATGAACACAGTGCCAACAGTTGCATCTTGACAGCCTGCAGTTCTATTGACTTTCTACTTTGGGGAATGGCATTAAAACCTTCCAGCATATGAAAACAAAGTGTTGAAAAGTGTCAAACTTAAGTAGGTTTTGTCCCCAGTTAGTGGATCTATAATGCTATGCTATGTCTATGGACGCCCCGCGTCTATCATCATGAATAAATGATCTACACTTCTATTGGCTGTATCTGTCTGTCATCGGCTCTCAGTTCACTCTTCTTCACATTGACAAGCTGCGTGAAGATACAATGAATGAAATAGAATGCAACCGGAAGTTAGGTGATTATACTTTCGAAATAAAAGCAGATAACATTTGAATGCTTTTTGTGTACTTCCTTCCTTATCCACCTGCAATCTTAGCCTGTGTTTTGTGTTGCTGTAACACATGATCATTACGTTTTTTCTTCTTGTCTTTGTGCGTTTTTCTAACAACAAGAGATAGAATTTGTTTTACATCGAGTGCAGGCCCGGAGCCAGGGTAAAATGACTTATAGTATGTAAATGCATCTGTGATCATTCGTCAGCCGTCCACTGACTCCTGGTGGCTGAGTCAGCCTTGGGTTAGGATTATTTCGTCACACATACTGATCCCAAGAGCAAGAATGAACCTCTCTGCTCGCAATTGATCAAACATGCTTGGATGTGACATGTCGATGCATTTCAAGTCCTCTGTTGTGTGCAGACTGGCATGTAAGGCCAATTGAACATCTGGGAAAGCAACTACACTGGTTACACAGGACCTGCTAATTGTTCTCCTGAACTGCAAAGGGAATGGTGAAGATGATTTGAGACAGAGATTGGAAGAGGCCAGATGTGATGGGACTTACACTGTGACCTGGTCAGCACAGAGAAGGGTGGTGTGCAGGGGATAACCTCCAGAGCACCCATGGTCTAATACAAGAGGGCAGGTAGAAATTGCGAGGGAGCTATTTTTTTTCATAAAGTAGGATAAAATTAACTATATTTTACCCAGGCTTTACCTGTGCTGCTGCAACACGCAAATATGGCATTTCTTGAAGCAGTTAAGCAGTTTTTAAAAAATAATAATAATAAGTACGACAAAGTACAAAGTAACTATTTAAAAGTCAGTTTATCAGCTTGAGGCTCTTTCATTACAGATTGCTGTTGATGTGTTTGTACGTTTTATGGATGTGATGCTGAAACAAGGGGGCAGAAAATACAACTGGGGGGGCAAAGCCCCCTCTTGCGATCGAGTAATTAGCTAAAGAACCTCTGCTTCGTTTGAACAACCAGACAGTCGACTTATAATACAAGTGAAGAATTTCTGTTGAACCCAATGTTTGCAGTTGTTTTAATTTTAGTCGTTTATATTACTCCAAAATCTGACCCAAAACAAATAACCCTAACCCTTTATTTTGAAAGATCTGAACGGATATTCTGCTGGTTTGTTCTTGCTAACTTTCCAGTGGAAGTCGAACAGCTTTAGAGCTTGAACTCAACAACAAGCCCTCAGGCTGCTGGCCCGTCACAGCCAGTTGTTCTTTTCTTTTCCTCTCCCTCTTTTTTTTGGGAGTCCTCTTCTGTTTTTTTTCTCGCCCTCCCTCTGCCTGCAGTCGCAGTGTGAGTGGGTGTGTCGACGCGGGCCAGTGTAGCCTAGTCGCTGCTTGTGCGCACTCTGAAAAAGAGGAAAAAGTTGATGATGAGTTTAGTGTGAAAGCAGCGGCCCGCCTCGGAGCAGGCTACCGTCTAGGAATGGCAATTTGGACCAGAGCGGACAAAAATGGTCAACTGGACCTTCTGCTCCGAGACCGCTGGATCCGAGTGACCGCTGAACTCACCCGAGAAACGCTGACTTTAACGGCCGAAGCGGAGGGAACCGGACAGGGGGGAAATCACTGGGACTACAACAACTCTTCGGCGGGCCTGCGAAATGGCATGTCGAACGGAAACGACCCGGGAACGAGTCCGGGGAACCTTGGACGTGGTCAGACCCCGGGTCAGGACCAGAACCATGGGGGTAGGGGGCGCAGCGGCAGCCCGGGGCGCGGGGTTGTCAGTCGGGGTCAATACGACGGTCTAAACAGCCCCGGGAAGTACCCGAATAACGGCACAAACTCTGACTTCGGAAGCCCCGGATCTAGCTACGGGAGTCCCGGGTCCAGCTTCGGGTCGAGACAAGGCGACATTCCCGTCAGTTTGGGTTTGGACGGCCCCTCGGAAGCTGTGCGTAAAGTCCGAGTTGTCAAACAGGAGTCTGGCGGGCTTGGGATAAGTATCAAGGGGGGCCGCGAGAACCGGATGCCCATCCTCATCTCCAAGATCTTCCCGGGGCTCGCCGCCGATCAGAGCCGGGCTCTTCGGGTGGGCGACGCGATCATGTCGGTGAATGGGAACGACCTCCGGGAGGCAACACACGACCTGGCGGTGCAGGCGCTTAAGAAGGCGGGGAAAGAAGTAACGCTGGAGGGTAAGTTGGCCAACGCGAGAGCGAGGACTTGCAAAGGCCAAGATTAGACTCTTTTGGTCTGGCGACACACCTCTGTGCATTTCTCCTTTTTCATATTTCCAGTTATTGGCATAGGCGTCACTTGGATTTGATACTCTTTTTGTATATAGGCATACATAAGCACATATCCCTGTGAGTCCAACCTGAACATGCACACTGGCATCACTCAAGCTTGGTGAACTTTCTAGATACTCCACACATGTTCACCACACAAATAAGCATTCCTCTAACACGTTATATGATGTAACAACAGACATGCTGCCATTAATCAACAGGCAGTAGTGAATGTTTGACCAGGAGGAGGAGGAGCAGAGCTTGAATAATCTCATCAGAACAGAAAGCCTTTGATTTAGTGTAAACAGGAAAGTAACCACAGTTGTATGATCACAGTCCGAGTTTGATACATTGTACTGCGTATATTTGAATGGCTGTGGGTTGCTAAAGATAAGAGGTCACTGTGAACGGCAGCAGATTCTCTGTGTGACTACACTGATACTGTCCAGGTCAGAGAAAGAGGAAAACATGTAAATGATCTGTGGGGAAAATCACCATGAGAGAGTATAAAGCAGAAGTGTACAACAGTGGAATACAATGAACAATGGAAAGGATGTGAAAACATCAATGTATCAAATATTGTATGTGCAAAGTTAGAGCAATATATTCATAAAATGTGTTATTGCTGTGTTTAGAGCATGACATACAGGCTTACATATGAGACAGTTTATCAACATGTTGTTAATTTTGGCCAGTATCAGATTTAAGAAGTAATATCTGTAAGTAAGTCCAGTAAAAGTTTTACTGCTGATATGGGGCAGAATAGAATTAGCATGTTTTGTCGTCTTCTTTGTAGTTTTTTCATCTTGTTTTCATAGTTTGTTGTCCAATACAACTGAAAAAAATATTATAATTAAAAATGATTACAGCCTTGAGTCATATGACTATGTAATATGAAAGTGAAAGCAACTAGCAGGTAAAGAAAGTCAAACATCTAGCAGTGAAAGGGCCAGATTATTTTCTCAGGAGTTGGTGGAGACCAAAACAGAGCATAAGGAGAGTGAATATTGGACTTAACATTTGTCATGTAGCCAGAAACACAACTCCAAATGAATGTTGCTCTGTCTGCAGCACGTTAAAGTAAGTTTTTTAACTTTATAAGCTAGAAACAGTATGGTGGCTGTCATCATAGAGTTACCCATTAAATACGCAAAATATAAACATACAAAATACAGTAAAGAGTCTACCAAAAATACAGATCAAACAGAGTCAATAAACAGTTTGTGCAATGTGATGTCTAAGTAGTATGGCAGTAACGCAATACAATACAATAGTCCAAGTAAAAATACTGAGTGTAGTACAGAGTCTATACAGTTTGTAAATGGAATAGTGCAAAGGAGCATTAAACAAATATTAAACACATGACAGCAGTGCATGTGAGAATTTGCCACTATGCAATGGAGCATAACAGAGAAAAGAGTGAGTGTGCAATACTTAATTAATTAATGCAGCTCAACAAATGGCATATTACACTATTTTACAACACTAACTTTTGATATGAAGGACTGTTAAGGCTTTTGTGTACAAGAACATATCACGTGCATATTATTCACATTAGCAGCTACACACAACGCCATACAAGGTCTGCTGAAGGTTAGCGTTACACAAATATATCCACATATCAAAAAGCTAAATGTTGACTAAACTTCAGATTGAAGAACCATTATACATACATATATAGTGACAAATGCGTACTTTAGATGTGTCAAACTCAAGGTCTGCGGGCTGAACCTGGCCCCTCGCAGATTTTGATCCGGCCCTAATATCAATTTAGGTTAAAAATAGCCTAGTTATGTGCCAAACCAAAAAAACGGGTAACTGTTTTTCTTGATTTGCTAAATTCTATCGGTTGGAAAAAAGCGACAAAAGTGTAAAAAGAAAAAGAAAAGAAAAAGCAACAAAAATGTCAGAAAAAAGCGACACATTAAAAAAAGCGACAAAAACATCGGAGAAAGCCACAAAAAGACGGAAAAAGCAACAAAAATGCTGAAAATAAGCTACAAAAATGCGACAAATTTGATATGCACAGTCAAAGTTATTTCACTTTTTCAAAATAAAAGCATGTCAATAAACTCTTATCAACTCTTATTTTCCAGTGTGACTCTTAGTGAAAGTGAGTTTGACAGCCCTGCTTTAGATGAAGGTAGCATGCCGTATGTAGAGAAATGCGTTAGTTAGGATAGTGGTTCCCAAACTTTGTCATGTCAAGGACTGTTAAACTGACACAAATTAGACCACGGACCCCCATTTGATAAGATTTTGTCCCAGGGTTCCCCATCGGATAGGATTTTTTCTTTTTGATGTATTATTACACAAAGTGTATGAAACCCTTGACCATAATAGTCATAGATTCTCTCATTGTGTTACTTATAGATATAATTATAGTGAAAGTAAATAATTCCCATTTTTGCTGGGAACCCCCTCAAGGACCCCTGGGGGTCCCTGGACCCCATTTTGAAAACCACTAAGTTAGGAGATACGTACTGGCTTGAGTTCAGATCCTAAACTGCGCTGATATATAGAACTGTTCAACCTTTAGAAAAGTGGAAAAAGAGCAAATTGTGGGGGTGGGGGGAGGAGGAGGCCACAGAGCCCTTGGGGTTCGGAAACTTCAGGCCAGGAACAGCTAAATGCAGTGTTTAATGGTTCAGAATGAACGCAGGATGAATACTGATGAGCAGGAATTGTAGGAACCAATCAATGTGTGACACATTTACCACTCAAGTCAAAAAGGAGGCCTGTTTTGTGCCTCCCAAAATAAACTAAGGTAAAATGTCCTAGAGTATTTAGGCCATCCACTGTGCTGATTAAATAAAAACCAGAGGCTCTGTATAAAAACCAGGGGTTTCCCTACCATTATGAGGCTTAGGCGCCGTTTTGGGCAGCACAATAGCTGATGAATGTACTTTTAAAATCAATGTAAGCATCAAAACTGACTAAATGACTTTTCTCAGATCTAATGATTGTAGGTTGTCCCCAGTGGACTTCTTAACCAACATTTTAGACATGGATTGGTAATAATTATGGTCCAAAATTATTGCTTTTTTTTGGATTAATGGATAGAAGATACTTTATTCATCCCGGTTCAGCTCACACATAAACACACATTTCCATACACAACACAACAGTTCCCTATAATAAATACAATGCAAATGCATTGAGCGAGGCCTCCTTAATCCCCCGCCAAATACTTGCACTAGGGCTGAATGATATGAGGAAAATATCTAATATCTAATAACTTGACTGATACTGCAATTGCGATATGATTCACAATATTGGAGCGAATGATAGCTTTTATATCATTCTAATTTTTGATTGTTGCGAGGATATGTACCAAACAATGATTTGTGGGCTGGGATGTCTCTGCAGCACCACAATACTTAATTTAGAATAGTTTGACATATTTTGCCTTTGACAAATATTGCGTGGATTTTGCACTACTCCTTATTGCGATAAAGTTGCGATTAATTTTGCAGCCCTAACTTGCAGCAAGGTTTTCAACAAACACTGAAAAATGGTATCAACATCATCATTCAGCCAGAAATGATCCAAAAATGGTGTTGTTAGAGTTGGTTACAGCTTTTTCAGCCTGTTGATGGAGATCTCCAGATAGGCCAACAACACATGCAAATCTTGCACAGAATGTAACACACAGTAGAAGTGTATCAGTGTAACTGCTGGTGGAAGTCGGCCTTTTTGCAACTGACATCTGTATAAAAACCCAGTTGCAGCAACCTTCAGGCTGCCTCCTGCCACACAGCCACAGTCCAGACGTGGGCCTCTGTTTGGAAGAATGTGTCAGCTGCCTGTCACTGTTTGTCAGTTCGACAGGAGGTGAGCTATGTTTGTGGACCGGCTCTTCCTCCCAGTCGTCCTCCGTCTCTTCTCAGCTCCCACAGCTCTGAGAAAAAAAAACAGCAGTCAGACAGAACGAGGCTTGAGTTTCCAGACCGCTGTGCCGTGTACACAATACATAAACCCCCAGATATTCTCACAATTAGCTTAGGTGCCCGACATTCCTGACCTCCGCTTGCATGTGCGTATTTAGGCCAAAGGTCAACACTGGCGGCTTCACCTTGGATGATTCGTGCTGCTCCACACTTGCAACACACTTTCAGGGATTTTTATTGAGAAACATTTGAGGAGGTGATGGTTGCAAAGGAGTAGAGTATTTATTTTTATTATTTTTACAGCTATAAATATTTAGCATAAGCTATTAAATATGCCTGTTGCCTGAGATCATTTCTTTTTTATACTGCAAATCAATCATGTCTTGTTTTCTCAGTTACTTATTAAGCTACATGGCACAAAGGTAAATTCTAGAAAGGTATCTTATTTAGGGTGATTCAATCTGAGTTGTTTTTATCCAAGATAGATCATCTTGTCAAGCGCCATTTGCACTCAATTATTAAACTTGTTTTAAGATTTCCAGGCCATACTAACTGGTTGTCACACTAAAATGACTTTTGGTTTAACAATGAATCACATGACTATGTGTAATGTGAAAGATGTCGCCCAGAATTAATACCAACAGAGCTTTTCAGTGCATTTCACCTCATTATTTTGGTTTTCTGGCCCACAAACTCAAATCCGACTTGTTTCCAATAGCAGGCAGCTGTTTTGAGTGAAAAGGCAATTTTATTTTTTTATGTCTTATTAACTCCTAAATTGAGCTGAACTAAAATATTATAATGTTCTTTCAAGAACCTTCATCTTGATTTGAACTTTTATCTTGATTTGTTTATCTTGAAGTTTCTTTACATTGAACTGCTTTTAAGGTCACATAGTCTCACGTTGCCAGACCTTCCTCCACAGCGCTGCGGAGGAAGGTCTGGCTAGTCCACACAGCATTCTGGGATGGGAGAAAAACGTGCTCTGGTATATTGACATTTCTTTAAGCCAATCACAATCATCTTGGGCGGTGCTAAGCTCCGGACGGAGCCACGGTGCCTCTGCTAAATAGTCTCAGGAAGGAACTTGTTTTGGTGGAACATGTGGACGTTCAAAAGTAGTTTTAGTCGTGCAACAGAAAACTCAGATTGGACAGATAGTCTAGCTAGCTGTCTGGATTTACCCTGCAGAGATCTGAGGAGCAGTTAACCATAGTCCTCACAAATCCACCTAGCCTGATTGACACCAGACCCACTCTCAGTTGTAACTGAGAGTGGGTCTGGGAAAGGTTCATTCACAGCTCTTTTCCAAAGGGGCGTCACCAACGGATGCCGCTCAAATCCCTCTGGGCGCAATTGATAGTCCTTCAACCAATCAGACCAACGATCCGGGTGACGTCAGCGACAGCAGCGTCAACGGGTTGCTGCGCTTCGGTGGCCGTCATGTTGAATGTAAACAAGAAGCTTCTCGCCGTCGTCATCGTGTAAAGCCCGCCTCAACGGTTGTGATTGGTGCCTCGATTTGGAAAAATTGGAAATGGGCTTGAATGGGCTCTTGGCCAGACTGACTCGCAAATCTCAAATTTCCCGGAAGTTCGTCAGGGTTTTCCCAGGTTAGAAAGCCAACACAAAGAAAGAAGAAGGAAACAGACATCCGTCCGAAAAGACTGAAATCCGGTGGGAATTTCCGTCGGCAACGGAGCAATCTTGGATGTGGAACGTGGACATAGACTAAAGGTCGCATAGTGTTTTGTAGCGGCCCACTTTTATTTCAAGAAATTCAAGTTTGTTATATGCTTATATGTTGTGCTAATTTCTCTAGCTCACACAATATTTTGTATTTTGTTGCTTTTGTCCGCCTTGGCTTAACAAGTAAAACGGCAAAGGGAACAAGTGGGATCTTCTCTCCTGCTGTTGTTTTAGCCTGCAGAAATCTCCATATTTAGTCTATTACTCAGACTAATTTCCTCAAACAAAGAGTTATAACATGACCTGTATGAACTTGTTTAAACGTTTTCTAGAATCAAGTATCATTGATTCAAGTGCAGTGATCTACCTCCTTCTGTTTCGTTTTTAGGGTACTGATACTGACTAATGCTAGAAAACTGGCCACACTGGGAACGAATGGTCTCATTTTGACTTATTCTTCATCAAAGAAAACCACTTGTTTTTATTAATTTGTAGGCGCGTATAGCTGTCATCTTAATGCCCCCTGTAAGATTTAAGGTTTGTTGCTGTGTGAAGGTAGTTTCACACTCCAACGTAGAGCTATTAAATTAAACGGCAACTGTTGTCATCATCGATTAATCGGTTGAAGTCCGTTTTTTTAAGAAACAAAAAAGTAAAAATTCTGAAATCCTCCCAGCTTCTTAAATGTGAATATTTTCTAGTTTCTTGACTTTTCTATGACTTTAAACTGAATTTAGTTGACTTGTGGACAAAAGAATAGGGATCGACTGATACGGTTGTTTTTTTTAGAAACTTTCCACATAATAGCCAGTAACAGATAAAGTCAGACTCAGTGGGGAGTGAAACTGCAGCAGAGGGACACACAGAGCTGTAGCAGAGCCAAATACAACACTTTTTAATTCATTAACTTGATCAGTTATCAGGCAAATAAAAACGCTGACACAGATAATCTGCAAACTGACAAAGAACAGCCCGATGATCGTCCAGGGCCGATCGTCCGGGTGATACCTTTTCACTTATATTGTGACATTTTACCTAACAAACAACTAACCGACTGATTAATCGACAATGAAATAATCACTAGGTAGTTGCTACTCCCAGGCCATACGAATAAATGAATGAATGACTTTTTCTGCCCCATGAACACTTGACATACATATATCCCAGACATGACACGCCGCTGGTTAATCCCCCTCCCCTCGCCAGCTGACTGACAGACACAGTATCCCATATGTCCAAATGATTGGTTCCAGCTTGCTACAGCTGCTGCCCCTCGCGTCTCATTGGGTCTCAGCCTGCTGGTGAGTGGAAGGAGACGCAGGATGAGCCCTTTGTTTGAGTAATTGGAGGAATAAAAACGGCACATAGCAGACACAGAGGCTATTGATGAAACGGGGACAGCCCTGACTAGGAACTGATCTTTTCTTTTGTTCCGAGGCCAAAGCTAGCCGACCGTCCGTTCACTGTCGCCTGGTGTCCTCATGGGGCGAGATCTGCCACGGAGCATGAGTCTGCACAGCCTGAAATAGGCCACGTCAGTTTGTCAGCTCTGTCTCCGTATGAACTCCAGATCTGCAGATGTCTCTGGTATCCAGCTGTCAGAGAATCTTAAATGAGCTTCTGGAATGTGACAGAAACTGACATTTGAATTAGATGCACTTGCTTTAGTTTGGCTGGTACCGAAACTATTAGCTTTTTAAATATTAATACAAAATACATTCATATAATAATAAAAAAGAGAGACTGTTGTAAAACAAGTTGTTATTGCTCTAGGAAGTCAGCTAATGGTAGCCATTTAAATGACCCCATGAAATTTGTTTTGTCAAATTAACGTCATTGAAATGTGCCAGATTGAAATGACTTTCTTAGATTGTATGGTACTCAAAATGCTCAAAGTGACTACTTCTTAAATAAAGAGTAATTCCAATGAAAACTATTCACAGTGAGGTCAGAGAATTATCCTGAGAAACAAGATCATTGTTTCTGTAAAAGAAGAAACAATGCTGTTGACTTCTTCAGATGGCTTTTTTATTGCTTTAATTATCCTCATTTATATTGTACGGAGCCCCTAAAGGGACACTTTTCTTTTCTGGTGTGCATGAGAAACTTTCTAGTGTGCATGAGAAACTTTCTGGTATCTGTGGATGGCTACCTTAGTGGGCCCCAGAGCCCCTGTTGAAGATCTCTTATAGTGTTTTGGCTAATTAACAAACAACACAAGACACCTTTCACTACCTCAATGAGTGACACAGTATGAGTCATTGTAATAGTTGTAGGGATATTAGTGACAACACCCTCTTGTGATAAGAAAATGTATAATTTAACTGTGTTTTTGTAAGAATATATATTGAATCAAAATAACTGTAAATTGCAGACATAATTTTCACCCATAAATTCTAAAAAGAGAGAAGAAATAGTTCAACTGATTCAACCTGCGCTGCCCTCTCTATTGTTAAAGTTTCTTCTGTTACATTACTCCCCTTTGAACAGCCTCTATGCTGTTATTGGCCTGTTGACTTTGTGTTTACAGTCTGTTAACCTGTAGTCCCAGCATCCTGCCAGGTAGGAAGATGAGGCTTTGTATTTGTGTAATTGACTTCCATGACTTGTCTGGCTTATAAAACTCCACCACAGCAACAAAAAAAAAGCATCCAGCGTTTCCTCTCTGTGGGGACCTACTGTGGATAAACCAGCATCAATCTGTGTCCTCACTGCCAACACGATGGCTAGACATTTGTAATCTTTAACAGTCACTACAGTAGAGAATGATGAATGTGATTATTTTTGTCCATAATCTGCTTTATCCTTTGTAGAAAGTTGGCACACATATTCAAATACACTTCTGGGCCGTACACTGCATACACTGGCCTTTAGAAAACGGACTTATGTAATTCCATAAATGTTATAGTGTGGTGTTGCAGATAAACATTGTTCATGTGTTTACACTTCAACAGCATTCAGGTTAGAGGACAACAAAGAGGAGGGGGCAGGTGTGACTGTGTGTTTGAGGGATCAAGGGAGTACTTTCTCCTGTTATGATCTGTGTGTGAGAGAGAGTTTGTGCATAATAGTGTGTTTGTCCATTATAGTATGTGATTATACTGCTATGCAGTAGGGGTGGGAAAAAAAATTGATTCACGTATGTACCGTGATGTTTTTCCCTAAAAACTACTACATGACGAACCTGCGATGGACATGTTCATAATGCCAATGTGAATGTATCTGCACATGTGTATACGAGAGGAGGTACCCCATGAGGATATAAATCCCACACACACAAGCACGCACGCACGCACACACACACACACTGTTCTCATTAGGTTTCTGGCACAAACGGACTTCGAGGGAGGGGGAGGAAGAGAGGGAGAAAGAAAGAGGGAGCTGACAAGATTAAGAAGGAAAAGACCGAGGTCGGACTTTATGAGAGGTAAGGGAACAGAGGAAAGAGAGGGATGAAGAACAGGAGAAAGAGGAGGACAGCAAGAGGGAGGTGAGAGACAGAGGACTGTAGATAGAGAAGGAGGGAGGAGCATAAGAGAGGAATGAGAGAGAAGCAAATGAATAAAGAGTAACAGGCCAAACCACAGGGGAATTTCTGGGCAGTTTTTGGGGAAAAATACAGAGGCTGGGGTCTGACTGCCTCACTTGGTGCTCTGTAAGCTATTATTTCGGCCATACCATAAGATGATTACTTTTGTGTGTGCGTGTGTGTGTGTGTGTGTGCGCGCGCGTGTGTGTGTGTGTGTGTGTGTGTGGAGAAAGAAGAGTGGAAGGCGGTTTGAAGGCAGGCAGTTTTATGGGTAGCTTTTTCGCCAAAACTAACGCCACAACCAAATATGTGTCGAGTCAGACTCCTCTACCTTTTGCACTCCTCCTCTTCTACATGTTATCCTTTTTTCTTCTGTCCAGCCTCCTCCCTGTTTTCCTCTTTTTTTCCCTCTGTTGCTGCAGGCAGAGAGGTACGAAGAGAGGCAGATGAGCTGACCTCATGGGATGTTGGTTGTCATCTCTGGGGAATCTCCCTTACACACATTAATGCAGATGCATACACAGAAGTAACACACACACACACACACACACACACACACAAATGAGCCGGTAGTCCTCTGTGTACAGGCCTAATTCGAAGCAGAAGTGGAACTGAGTGAAAGGCCTGACCGAACTAATGAGTTCATTTCACAGCACCAAATGAGAGAGACAGAGACAAACAGACATGTGATGCAAACATAGACTGTAAAAATGCAAGCACGATGCACTAAATCTGTCTATAATGATGGAATCTGAGACGGACTGTGAAGAAGAAGAGGAGTTATTATTTCTGGCAGGACAAACTGGGGAAATATGTAACATGGAAAAGCCCCAAACTGCTGGTATTTCATATATTCCCATAATTGTTTTCGAGGGCTGGACAGGATGGCCAAAAAAGTTAAATCTCGAGGTCACAATGTGGCAGGTAGAAACAGCACAATGGATACACCTGTAGTGCTGGTAGCACCTCAGCTGTTAAAAGAGGCAACATCCCATGACCATGGGGTACATTCTGTGGCTACATCAAAGAGTGCAACCGCTCACAGCCCTTTCATTTAGACCAAACAAAAATTGAAAAGGAGCAGATGTACACTGGTCCACTCTGCCAACACATTACACAACAGAGCATTCATAAGCCTCACAGTAAAGTTTTCTGAACCAAGATAAAAGGAAAATAGGAAAGATACAACAAGAACCTAATTATTACACATTTAAATCATAGAACCAAAAAAATGGATATTAGGATTTGCCATAATATTTCACAGGATTTCAGGTTAATACTCCATTGTCATCCATTCTTGAGACTTTGCTCAAGATGCCTTTTTACTTTCAGAAGTGCATAGAGATTTAAGCTTGGAGTTGTCCAATATATTGGTCATTTGGTTATGTCTTACAGAATACAAAATATCTACTTGACAGATAACTATCTTAAATGTAGTGCTACCAGTATGACTGAATTTTATTGTTTATAAAAAAATAATTCCTCTGGCTACAATGCATCAGGTTGATGCCAACCTCTATCAGGGAGCAGGCTTGTCTGCTTGTAATCAACCAATCAGACACAAGAAAAGCAGTCGGGTGACCTGTCCCCAGCCAAAAATAGCTCCAAAGCAATGTCAGACAATACAATGATGCAATGCACAATCCTCACTAGGTATTGTTTTTGCCTCACCTTTGTTTATCAGGGTGTACAACAGATTCTTCAAATCCGGTGACAAGATTAATATTTAGGAATTCTGAAAGCTAACCAACACTTCATATGAAGTTTGTCAGTGCTTACTCATAATGATGATAACCTGCTGATAAACCAGTGCTTTCATGTGAAAAATCACCATTGTGAAACTCCCTGCCGGTGTCGGGAAATGAATTGTTCCCGTATCCTCTTTTCGTGTCCTGCTAATTAAAAGGCCTGTTCAGTAAAACATTGACACCTATGCACATATACTACAGTATTAGGTCCTTCTGTATGTTTCTCAGATCAGACTGGCTGAAGTTAAAGTAGCCAATGATCAATTGGGATTAAATAGAAAGCTGCAGAGAGTGTAGGGCAGGGGTCTCCAACCTTTCTTAATCTAAGGGCTATTTTAAAAAAGTGGCCATCGTGGATATAGACTAAACCCTTAGTAAAACATGAACAAATACATACAGAGAATAAATGCCATAGAACATTATTTTATTATCTAGTTTGACAGTCAGTCATAACTGGAAAAAACATGGGAAAACTTAGGCTTAATTGCATGCTATCGGATCGGTGCAAAGACTTGCGTAATCGCTGATCCCGATACCATCATTTTAGGCGGTATTGGAGATAACAATTCTAGTTGTTTCCATGGAAGATTTCACCCTCTAACATATTCAAAAGGCCACACTGGCCTGCCAACATACAACTAGACACCACTCTGTCCTACAAAGCCAACAATTCCCTCAGAGTGTCATCTAAATTCCAAAACTTTCTTTTAAAACTAAACTACAAAACTATATTAATACAATATAAGAGTATATGTAACTCTGTGATGCATAGACTTATTTGTCTCCCTTTATTTTATGTGCCAACTTAAGGTTTTGGGCAGTAGTATTCAATTTCAACTTCGACATTTGCTATGATTGATTATTCCTTCATTACCTGTCAACTACATCCCATTTTTCTATAGTGTGGTCTCAGTCATTAAAGTAGTGACAGTATTATTAATAGGAGGATTATAACTACCATTGCTAATAACTGTAGAACTACTAAGAGATGACTGGAACGCTGATAACCGCTGTACAGTGATGCTCAGTGAGCTGTTGGTTTGGTATTTGAAGATATAAACATGTACAACCACAGAGAGCCCTGAGTCTGCTCTGCGGACGGAAAATATCTCAGCTGAACATCTCTGCAGCAAATCTGATTATTAGGCTGAAAGTAGGGCTTTGCAGCAGAGACATCCACTTCCATATGACCCTCAGACATAAACATGGGCATTCAGGAATGCTCTCACACTCACTTACTTACTCCAAACCACTTACATTTGCAGAAGTGATCCCAGACCTTGTTGGTATGGGCGCTGTGGTTATGAGTGCCGGTCAAATCAGGCTTCAATTTCTTGGCTTGATGCCTTAGCATTACTACCAGCCCCGCCCTTCAATCTGAGTCATACATACGTAATGGACACACAAGCTGCAGGGACTCAAGCATTGTGCAGCTCTCCCCTGCTTCTCTGGCTCAGTCATTTCGTCTATGTATCTCTTGCTGAGATCATTTTCGAATCATAAATAAGCACATTGTTGTAGACTTATCTTTCTGTAGCTCTCATGCACACATACTCACACACACCTTCACAAGCCTAATATCTCAGTCTACATTCAAGAATGACCTCACCTCCTGAGAGTCTGGTCTTAGGTTTCATACAGAGTTGAAGGACCCAATGGTCCAACACACACACACACACACACACACACACACACACACACACACACACACACACACACACACACATACCCTAGTCCCAGACACTCCATTTTTGTCTCTTTCATTTCTCATATTCACACTAGAGCTGCAACAATCGATTAGTTGATGGATAGAAGAAAAAATCGCTAACTGTTTTGATAATTGATTAATCGTTAAGTCTTTTCTCATGCAAAGATGGCAGAAAATGCTGTTTTCACCTCTCAAATTGGAGATTTTTTGTTTGATATCATATTTAACCCAGGGTTTCCGGCTGGGTCATAAAAAGTCTAAAGTTTCAAGATACAAATTTTAGGCCTTAAAAAGTCTCAAATTTGCTCAAGTTTTTATTATCTAGGTCTTAAATAATTTAAACAGGTCTTAATTTTCCTACGTCCATGTAACGCTACCTCTAATGCTCATTGAAAAGCTCCCTGAGCGCTTTAGTATGTTTTGTTTTTTAATTTCATGTTTTAGTTCTTTCTTTCTTTATTCCAAATATAATGTAACTTATATTGCAGCCATTCTGCTTTTGTGATATTGCCGTGAGTCTCTTTGGGACTGTACCACAGACATAATAACAGATTTTAGTCTTCAGCTATGGGGAGTGAAAGTTTAGCGATACTTGGCTTGAATAACATAGTTCAGGGCATGATTAGTCTATATCGACAACGTTTCATTTCTGGGATTGCTCTGGTGCCGCCTGAAAGCTTAGCACCGTCCAAGATGATTGTGATTGGTTTAAAGAAATGCCAATAAACCAGAGCACGTTGTTCTCCTATCCAGGAATGCTGTGTGGACTAGCGTGAGACTAGGACTTAGTTGAAGCCAGTTGCTTTTGATGTCGTTATATAGGTCTTAAATGTTATTCATAATGGTCTTAAATAGTCTTAAAGGCATACTATGTAACTTTTCCCTCTTCGGCCACGTGAGCTGTAGTTCCAATGAGACAACCTGTAGGGGGACCGAAGAGGGAAAAGTTACATAGTATGCCTTTAAATTTGACTTGACCTGCAGGGACCCTGTAAACCACATATCTTTGGGTTTTGGACTGACAAAACAAGACATAGGACATCACCTTGGGCTTTAACAAACTGGGATGGACATTCTTCAACATTTCCTGACATTTAATGGACCAAATGATGATGATGATGTAATAAAGAATTAAAATAATCGTTACTTGCAGCCCTAATTAGGAGGATAAAAGAGTGCAAGAGAAAGTGACGGCATGTGACTGCGTGCCAGGAGGGGGCGGGAGGTGTACAAGGCAGCAGGACCAAATTTGGAAAGTGAATCCATCACATCGGAGCAAAAGCCATTGTTTTACAAACAGCGGACCTGCCAAGCTCACAGCTGGACGGCCAAGTTAACCCTTATTTTTCTAAGATAATTTCACACAGGGGACCACTATGTCCTTTTAAGACATGCTGGAAGATAGCAGGAACTGTTTACATTCCAAGTTCTTGGCCAGAATATGATCAGTGTCCTTTCCATTTGAATTATTTACCGTATGAATAATTAGGTATGATTAAACTTTAGGTTGGACAAACACAGGACAGGACACAATCTATTTTCCATCCCACATGAATTTACTAGCTGGTTGTTGACAGAATCAAACCACAGCATCCTCCAACTATGTTTAAAAAGTCTAACCCTAACAGGGCCCCAAAGTGTTTGTAAAAGCAGATTAAATGCTTACTTCTTTCAGAGAACTTTCAGAGTGTTTCCTTATGGCCTGGTTTATAGCTGGCTGCACCATATATTCTGAGTTACTGGGTCTTATTGGGTGGAATCCCACAGATGGTCAAACTATCAACACATTATTTCCTCGAGATCTGTAGATATTCAACAGCTGTCCCCAGCAAACTGCTGTGTTTATTCTATTGTGATAAGAAGTAGAGTATCTGTGGATCTCACATATTTGTAAAAGATTTTGCTTAATTTGGCCAATTAAGATTATTGTTGTACCTAGGACAACTTTAGGGGAATTATTTGTTGGCCCTTGTTTGTTTCTCTATGGGAAGACATAGCATGGAATAGATTATGGAGCATTTGATGCTACATTTGAAAGAGACATTGAAGCTGTGATTCAGTTAATGCTTATTAGAAACCTGCTGCACTGTCATTCTTTTGCAGCTTTACAAAAGTTCAAATTATAATATATTGGGTTGAACATTTAGCTGGTTCCAATTTAAAGCTGCAACTACTAGTTATGTTCATGAACAATCAATAATTTGCTGTATACAATGGTATATAAAAACTGAAAAGAGTCTTAAAGGGTAACTTTGGTATTTTTCCTTAGACACCAATGCGTGGGAAAAATAGGGTCCAGGTTGAAAATTACCCTTTAACCCTTGTGTGTTTTATTCCTGTCAACCAGGATGCAACTTTTAGTTTTTCTGGGTCAAAATTTAAAATTAAAACTTTTTTCAACTTTTGTCACTTTTTTCAGATTTTTCGATTATTTTGGGATAGTTTTGTTATTTCCCCCCCCCACATTTGTGAAGCTTTTTCTGACATTTTGTCACTTTTTTCAACATTCTTTTATCCATTTTTTACACACACACACACACACACACACACACACATATATATATATGAAATTGAATAAAACACCCAAATTCAACGAAAGTAGTGAACTGGTCATTTATTTTACTTGTGAAGAGCGTTGTATGGAACCATCCACGTTATTTTTTTCTATATTGTTTTGACCTGAAGGACAACAGGAGGGTTAGGTTCAAGAAACAGTCTAAAAAACAAATATATTCAATCATTTACATTGATATAAAGCAGGGAAAAGAAACAAATCTCCACATTTGATAATCTGGAACCAGAGAATGTTTGGTGATAAATGGGGCGCCTTGGTAGCTCGCCTTATGGAGCGTGCGCCCCATTAACAGAGGCTCAGTCCTCGCCGCAGCGGCCGCGGATGCAATTCCGACCTGCGGCCCTTTGCTGCATGTCATTTCATGTCTTCAGCTGTCCTATAAAATAAAAGCCTAAAAATGCCCCCAAAAAAAAGATGTTACACCAAGTGGGGTTCAGCATATGGGTATGATAGCCAGACTTTGTATTTTAAAGCTATTGTAATCAATTTCTTAAAAAAAATCAAATTTATTTTTGTAATAACAATAGTTTAAAGGACTTTGTGTAATGTAAAAGGAGTCACAGTGTAGAAGAGGAATGTAATGGTATAACTATATCGGCCAACCTGGGTGCAACTCAATCATGCCACCTTGTATTGGCCTGTAGTGGATGTCCATCGGTTGATATATAATCCTCTTCTGTGTTCCTCCACAGTGAAGTACATCCGTGAGGTTTCTCCACTCTTCAAGAAGCCATCCCTGGTGGCTGACCTTCCGTGGGACGGCGTCCGCCCACAGTCGCCCAGCTACAGCGGCAGCGAGGACTCCGGCTCGCCCAAACACAGCAGCTCCTCCTCCTCCAAAGACAGAAAAGTCATAAGTCTGAAGATGTGTTTCATCAGCAGGAACCTCACCATGCCAGATCTGGAGAACAGGTACAATAATACCTGAATAGGGCTGCAACTAACGATTAATCTGCTCATCATTTTCTCGATTAATCGTTTGGTCCATAAAATGTCCTTGTCCCTGGTTGGCTTTTACAAAATCAACAACAAAACAAGATCATAGAAAATACAGAAAGAAAAAATAAATAAAATAAAATTTAGATAAAAATTGTGCCGCTAAGGGACACCATTAGTGTTCACATCTTTGTTGTTGTTTAACCCTCTTAGGTCTTTTTTCACATATCTTCTTAAATGTAACTTTTAAGGGTATTTGCATATATCTGATCCCCATGTGTTTCATATCAAATTGTTCAGAGCAAACTCAGCTTTCAGTCCAGTGAGACCCACATTTTTTCTAGAGCAACGTGTAAAGAGATCATTTAGCGCTAAAGCTGAAACGTTGATGTCTTTTTGAAATTCCTCAAATCTCTTGTGATAACAAACCTTAACTTATGATGTGTTGTACGAGTTTTTTCGGTGCTTGAAATGAGTTTACCAAAGTCTTAGGTTATATATGATTAAAATAGTAAATAAATGTCTGAAATGAAATTTTGTAATATCGCTTTTTGAGCAGGAGTTTTGTCAAACGTCGTTTTGGACGCACCAGTGAGTCCTTTGTCCTCAGAGGGTTAAGCCATAATTTGGCTTTTATGTTAAAATGGCCAGCCCATTCAAACACTTAAAAATACATTTGCTTTGTCCCATTCAGACTTTTGGAGCTCCATTCCCCAGACGGCCAGCACACGGTGGTGCTGCGTTGTAAAGACGGCCCCAGCGCCAACTCCTGGTTCACTGCCCTCCACACCAACATTGCCGCTCTGCTGCCACACACCCTGGCTCACGTCAACGCTTACCTGGGGGCCTCGTCTTCGGCCTCCACACACCCCCATCTCAAACACATTGGCTGGTTGGCTGAACAGGTAAATTCAGCTTTGTTTAATTTAGCAGCAACATGCTGCATGTGTCTTATACAGCTGTTACCATGGTCTGGGGGGAATACTCTGTTCTGATTGGCTGCAGGTTGTCCATTTAAAAAAGTGATATAGGACACCTTCTAACGCCTGGTTCAAGGCTGGCAACAAAAGGGAGGTCACACACAGATATATCAGTCAAAAACTAATTTATTTAAACTAACTAGACATATTAACACAAACAGTGGAAGCAGGGGAAAACGGCTAAACTAGCTGTTAAAAGTGAGGGAAGTCATTCACTGATACAGCCAAAACTAGGGTTCTAATAACTGGTTTTATTTTGGATGTGGTTACCGGTTGGCAAAATATCAATGTATCAACATAAGGCTAACAAATGTCTTTATCTATCATTCTTTTTTGATTGAACAAAACATTCAGGTAGCAGGCTTTTTGGCATTTTGGCACTGACCTTGCTGTTCACCAGCTAAAGGAATAGTTTGACATTTTATACCCTTATACCCTTATTGGCTTTCTTGCTGAGCATTACACAACAAGACCAATAGCTCATGTCATTCCTGGATAGGAGAAAAAGATGGTCTGTTTTTTTTGCATTTCTTTAAACCAATCACAATCGTCTTGGGCAGCGCTAAGCTTCGGTCGCAAAGACGGCAGATCTGCAAAATGGACTCAGAAATGAAGTTGTTTTGGTGAAAGATTTGCACCCCAAAAAAAAAAAAAAAAAAGGGCACATAAAATATTAAATAAAGTCAACTGCATATAAGTGCAATACAGTAACGTGAGCGATATACATTAGCTGGATGCATGGTTAAACGTAATTTGCTCTTACCAGTGTATCGCCGTGTGTAGTTTTTCCATAGCAAATCCCCGCCCTACAATAGGGCCCAAAACGTCCCAGTTTGATAGTGAATGCCGTAAACATATTCTTTGTAAATCTTTACAATCCGTCCCCGGAAGAACCAAGCAGGCCTGCCTTGTTGCACTATCCAAAATTTCTTTAAAACTTGCCATTTTCAGACTCTAGCTTGCTAGCTCCAAGGTTTTGTTTTTTTCCCAAAACAGTTTTGCAAGGCGAGGGACGCCTGATGTTCCCGCCGGAAGTTTCGGCGATTTTCAAGATTCAGACTAACAGCTGATTGGTGCTCAGGCAATAAAAATGTTTGGTTTAATTATGCTACCATGACATTTGTTTGATTTTAGGATTAAATACATATTAAGGAAATATTATATATTCTGGGACATTTTGCCAAGATATAATAGAATCACACTATACAGTATTTTTTATCAGCACATGCTTTGATAGTAGTGTGGGAATACAGTGCATTTTCAGGTGAGATAAATATATAGTTGAAACACATATTGCTCCCAAAATGAAATAGTATCAGTGTTTTTCACATTTAGTTTGCTACAGTACCTATTTCATTACGCCTAAATCACTGCACATACACAGACCTCAAACATATAAGTGTGCATTTCTGCTCTGCAGCAGCACACAGGAAGAGTGTGTTTTCTTAAATTAGCTTTAGTTAACGTTCAACATTCATCCATTGAAAAGGGCACCAGGGCTACTCTCAATGCACATCCTCTTACTCTGAATCATATCTTTATTACTTTGATAAAGTGATGAAGTGTTCATTCAAGGCCATGTTGAATGAATAGATGTCTGGTGGTGTTTATCTGGACCGGGCTCAGACAGGAAACACAAATGCAAGTTTCCGTTGCATTACACGATTTCCTGCAGAGCCCACCTACTCACACACCACTGTTGCACACATAAACACGCTGTGTGTTTTATTGTCATTGCTTTTCACTGTAACACCACTAACACTCCAGTACCACAGCCATGACTCTCGCTCGCACGCACACACACACACACACACACACACACACACACACACACACACACACACACACACACACGCCCTATTTTACCACAGTGCTATCAAAATTCAGGCCAGACTGTCAGGGTTAGCTACTTAACTCCTCTGCAGCTGTACACTGTCAAACTCCATCATTGTCCACGTACCGTGTAGTAGTTTGCACCTCACTAAACTACATCACTAGTTACCTTCCTCTGTCTCTGTGTTGCGTTCTAACCTCTGGTGGATTTGTGAGGACTATGGTTAACTGCTCCTCAGATCTCTGCAGGGTAAATCCAGACAGCTAGCTAGACTATCTGTCCAATCTGAGTTTTCTGTTGCACGACTAAAACTACTTTTGAACGTACACACGTTCCACCAAAACAAGTTCCTTCCTGAGACTATTTAGCAGAGGCACCGTGGCTCCGTCCGGAGCTTAGCACCGCCCAAGATGATTGTGATTGGTTTAAAGAAATGCCAATAAACCAGAGCACGTTTTACTCCCATCCAGGAATGCTGTGTGGACTAGCCAGACCCTCCTCCACAGTGCTGTGGAGGAAGGTCTGGCAATGCGAGACAACAGTAAACCTAATGGTAGAATAACTGTAAATTACTGAACGAAACATGAAGTAAAACATTAGAATTTTTTGACATTTGTATTTGTTATTTGGAGATTTTAGGTTGTGTTGATGTATTAGTACTGACGTATCTTCCTGACTTCCTTGTGTAGGTCCAGCTGGAAGGTGGACGGCAGCAGTACAAGCCCGTGGTCATGGCACTGACGGAGAAGGACATCCTGCTGTTTGAATCGGTGCCGTGGAGCAGAGAGTCCTGGTCCATGCCTCTGCTCACACATCCGCTGCTCGCCACAAGGTAAAGACAACAGACAGCAGGGCAATGCTGGAATGGAACTATGTACTTAAGTACAAATGTTGAAGTACTTGTACTTTACTTGATTCTTTTCTTTTCATGCCACTTTCTACTTCTACTCCACTACATTTCAGAGAGAAATATTGTACTTTTTACTCCACTACATTCATCTGACAGCTGTAGTTACTAGTTACTTTTGATTTGGTTTCTTTTTTTCACTTAAAAGTATGTTGATTGTTCATTAAATAAAAAACTAAACTGAACTTTACATAGATTTTGAACACTTGTTAAAATGCATTTGCATGAGACATTTTTGCAAGGTTTCAGCAAATATTCAACAGCATATTAGTTGACTGTCAAAAAGAACCGTTTTAGCAGGCTTTCAGTTGAGTACTTTCAATCTACTGTCAACATATGTTCAGCAAATACATTTAATGGTAAGTACCTGGAAGTTTACAGTGCTCATATTAAAATCAAAGTAAAAATGTGCTAGGTCAGTGGTAACCTGTTTAGTGTTGGAGGAGGGGTTTTTTGAGGGGAAACTTCAGCAGGGAACCCCCACCAAGACCCAGTTCATCCTATTTAGGAAATGACACTAACCAGATCAGTCAATGCTGTGGTGCAGTCACTTCAGAGACTATGGGGTGTGTCCCAGGTCCTTAAATTTCATCCATGTTGTCTTGCCTTGCTTCCCTTCCCGGCGTCTTAGTCCGTTCCACCGAGGAAGCATGGGAGAGGTGCGAGGAAATCGAGCAAGGAGAGAGGAAACGAGGAAATGTGTTTTTAGAGGGATGAGACCTTCTTTCCTCTGAAGCGTCACGTGAATTTGTCAGCGGCTTTCAGCTTTCTGGAAGGCTGCTGTAGTGTATCCTCGATCGTAGCTCCTCAGAGATTTCTCCTCCATCCTCGCTCTTCAAGCGAGGTGCGAGGAGATATTAAATTAGAGACTTGGGATCCACCCTAGGAGGACCCCTCGCCAAATTAAATAAGAGGAGCTAAGCAATTTCATAAAGGAGATTTTGCCAATGCAGATTATCTTTGTGAGTGGTCTTTGAGAATGTTAAATGTCTCTGTATTTTCACATGTCTCTCCCTTCAGACTCGTTCATTCTGGCAGCACCCGGGGATCTCCTGCCCAGGGTTCAGACCTGGTGTTTGCCACTCGGACTGGCACAGGGCGGGGAATTGAGTCCCATGTCTTCCGAGTGGAGACCCACTGGGATCTGTCTTCATGGACGAGAGCCCTCGTGCAGGGGGCACACACTGCCGCTGAGCTCATCAAAGAAGTCTCTATTGGTGAGTGTGCGTGTATTTATTGTTACAATTTAAGGTAATTCCAAGTGTTGATTATTTGGTGCAATACAATACAACACCAGGATACAACCTTAAACAATACCACAGAGTGGATTGAGCATCTCGGGCATGAATGGCTTGTGTGCACGTTTGGATGAATGCATGTGTGCTTGTTTTAAACACTGTGTGTGTGGTTTGTACAGTACACACAGGTTAGCAGCAGTGGTAGAGTAAGTAAGCAGGCCTTTAACCAGAGGATGTTGGTTCAGAATGCTAACAAGTGAATGTTGAGTGGAAGTTTGTTTTCTAAAGAGAATATTTGTTCACAAAGTAAACCCCATATAATGTTTTCTTCTCCCAGGTACGCACATATAAACTATTTGTATGTATATAGGCCTTTAAATGCCAGAGTACTTTGGCAAATGTGTCCGGAAGCTTCTGATAGCAACTGGCTCACTTACAGTGTGCAGCAGCTCACAGAGAGCAGCTCTGTGTAGGAAAAGCAGAAGTGGGAGCCAGCAGAGGGGAATGTTTCCACTTTGTGCAGAACAATAGTTGGCGGCCAGAACAGAAGTGGAAAGCCTCAGCCGTTTCTTTTTTCTTCTTCCCTGTCCTTCTACAGTTGTGCAGGATCATTCAAGCCAGTTAAGTTACAGTAATACACATGGAAATGCTTTTGGATCAGTTTAGGCTGCACCAGGCAGGATTTTTATATAATATATCATTATTAGGGCTGTCAAATGATTAAAAAAGTTTAATCGCGATTAATCGCTGAAGTTCTATAGTTAATCGCGATTAATCGCATGTTTTATCACAATTAAAATTAGATTATTTTGCATTTCAGAACTGTTTTTAAGTACATAAAAACAATGAAAAGCCATTCTTACCAGTGGATCTTGATTGGGAATCAAATGAATGCAAAGAAAGTGACTTTATGAACTTGACTATTATTTATTTACTGTAAACAAATGTGTGAATCTGTCGTTATTACACCATTCCTCCAAGTACCTAACCTAACTGAGATGTAACACTAACACGTTGCTTATACAGTACAAACTAAATGGTCCAAAAACCAGATGCCACAGCAGGACATTTAACCTTGACATTTTTAACAAGGATTGAGAACAATTGACTGAGATGTAACACTAACAACCACCGTTAAGGCAAACGAGTGCAAAGTCCAGCCAGAGTCAATCTAGTGTTTAGTAACTCCTAAATAATGGTGATTACTCACTGACGTCCAGTGATCAGCAGTTAATGAGACAGCGTTTGCACTTGGCAGCAGTTCCAGTTTAGCTGCTTTCTCCGTGTCATACAGGCTGTGTGTGGTGAGACTACTGTCCCCCTCCATGGCAGTGTATAAGACAGGTCAGAACATGCCAACCGTACCACTTCTTTAAGACCCGAGTCCTCTACGATGCTGACAGGTCTGCAGTTAGTTGCCACCTGTTTTGCAAGAGCTGTAGTAATTTTTGGGATTTGGTT
>NC_135862.1:35996079-36013579 GCF_031162955.1 Sander vitreus
ATCCAACATATTATGAGCAAATATAAATCAGCCTGTTTGTTAAAAAACACATTGATGATAGGCTTACTGGCTAATACTGTAGGTTAGTTATCCACAGATACAGGTCATCCTAAAGATTACTGTGTCACATGTCTGTTTAATATTAAAACATGATTTATAAAATAATACCAACAACTTTTTATTATAGCTTAGTTTTCTATGGTATGTATAAAGGCTTTAGACTTTTTTTGTAGGCCCAGTTTAATATGCAACTTTATTTTATAAAATATCTGCTCTGTCTCTCTCTAGATAAGGGGTCCTTGGCTTAAAAAAAAGTTAAAGCCCCCTCTCTAGAGGACAGAATTACTCAATTTTTAGATTGGACCCAGAACAATTGATAATATAATAAAGTGGCTGTACATATAATTTACTAACTAAAACTGAATGTAGTGTTGTGATTTGAGCTAAAATACCGCGGCTGTAGTTCCAATGAGACAACCTGTAGGGAGACCGAAGAGGGAAAAGTTACATAGTATGCCTTTAAAACTATGTTTTACCCTCCCTCACTTCCTCCTTCTGTCCTCCAGGTGTTTGACCTCCACTCGGGTCCAAAGCCGGTGGTGTTTGTCCTCCACTCCTTCCTGTCGGCCAAGCTTACCCGTATGGGCCTGCTGACGTGAAACCACCAACAGCAGCAGCGTGGACGAGAGGATGGGCCCAGACACAGCGAGGAGTGGGAAAGACACTCCCAAAGTTCTGATACTGGGAGTTGATCTTTTCTTTTCTTTTTTTTCTCCAATTTCTCCATTCACAGCTGAAGCTGCAGGGAAGATTTAACCCGTGAGTCGTATTTCCGATTGTCTGAAATTTGTGCCTTCTCTTCCGACTTTCTCATCGGCCTCTCGCAGTCATTTGTATTGCAAGGTCAGGTAAAAAGGAAGTGGCACTTTGCTTGAAGTCATGCTGTGTTAAGAGACAAAAAGCTATTAACAATCTCATAACATTCCATGTGATAAATGTCACTATGATTATCTGATATGATCTAAAAAGATGCTAATATGCTGTGATGTGCTTATGAGATTCCATTACCAGTGCACTTCAAGCAAAGTGTTACTAAAATATATTAAGGAAAGGAAGGATTTTTAGACAATTAATACACAGCTAAGCACAGATTGGTTAATGTTACCCATTTTTACTCTATGCCTATCATTCCATGACAGCCTTCCAATGTGCTTTGGGCTCTTTTTATATTTGTTTGTCTTTGTAAAGACATGTGAGTGAAAGATGCTGTTTTAAAAATCGGAATGCAGTTAACTGAGCAGAGATGGTGTGTGTGTGTGCGTGCGTGCGTGTGTGTTAGTCTCTCCATACTACATGCTTCGGTTGGCTTGGTAGTGTGCCTGCTGTCTGATATTAACCTTTTTAGCACATTATCCCAAACTACTGTTGTAATCAGGAGTGCCATCTGTGCCTTTTTACATGTAGTCGAAGACACTCTTTGTAACGTTTCCTTTTTTATTTTTATTTCACACAACGAGAGAATTTGAAGCTTTCGACATGTGCAAGCAATAGTATTACTCTCATAGTGTAAACCGTGTTACTTTGTTTTGTTTAAGTGTGTATCTTATGATAGCATAACTTCCTGACATTGAACTCTGTATCAGATGATGATATATGACATGACCATGTGTTACCTCCCCTCCTTGACCTACACTACCACGTCGTCTCCATCTCACTGGCGCTATCATCTCATTTCCCTTTGCTTGAGATTACCGGTCTCTTGTTACTGTTCCTCCAGCAGCATTTCTCTGGCTAAGGATTGTTTAACAGGCTTGTTTCAAGGTGGGCCGCCACATGACAGAAGTACCATTGTATTTTAATAATCTGAATTGTAATGGTCGAATATGTCTCACCTCCTATGAACCCCCGCAGTAGAGAGGTTACTATACACTTTATGTCCTTCAGCTTCTTGCAGGGCTAAAGAAATGCTTAGACGACACTTGCATGATTTTGTTGACTAATCGATTAGTTGATTTTATCGAGTGTGCTTTGAGTGGTCGTTAAGACTAGAAAAAGCGCAATATATAACATTTACCATCTGTAAAAACATAAGTTTCTCCACAAAGAATCATGCAAAAGCACCACTTTAAATCTTGTGTTTAGCAGAGATGTGCTCATTAGGTTTCTTAGAAATAAGTCATTCAGCATAAAAAAGCACAACAAATGACAGAAATCTTAGTCGGCTAAGACCAAAACGACTGATTAGTCGACTAATCGACACACACTCGAGCCCTATCGTATTGTGGTCTTTTCCCTCTTTTTTAGTCTCAGAAAGCCTATGAAAGTTTGAGAAAATAATTTACTCAAGGTCCACTGACTTGTTTTCTTTTGGAGCTTTCAGCTGCATGTCATGGTCTCAACCCTCCACCAAAACAAGTTCCTTCCTGAGACTATTTAGCAGAGGCACCGTGGCTCCGTCCGGAGCTTAGCACCGCACAAGATGATTGTGATTGGTTTAAAGAAATGCCAATAAACCAGAGCACGTTTAACTCCCATCCAGGAATGCTGTGTGGACTAGCCAGACCCTCCTCTGCAGCGCTGTGGAGGAAGGTCTGGCAAAACGAGACAAGTTCAGTGCCTGTGTTGACTTGACTCGTTAATTTCAGCAGGACTGTAATTAAAACATTTTCATAACCTCCAGTGGGTTCATGGTACATGTTGCTTATGCAACCCTTCCCGTCAGTAGAGCCTCTGTGTTCTTTTGGGCCTCAAACAATGTAGCATTGTGTCCACTGACCGTGCAACATAGGAGAACAAGATATCCCTTCTGTCCTCGGATCACCAGTCCCAATGACCAAATGTCCTTGTGATGGTTTAACCCTCCCGTTGTCTTCATCTCACATTAAGCCCATTTTCAAAGTTATTATGTGAGAAATATGGGTTTCTTTCAAGCAAATTGCCCACAAATAACATAAAACCGCTTTGCACCAGCCGTTCCATTGATTTCCTCGGGGGGGGGGACTATACCCTGCGCTACCCCTGGCGTCGCGCACCGCTAGGATTTTCAGCTTTGCGCTGTGCTCAAAGCCAATGAGATAGCAGCATTTCGTTACCTAGCGGTGCGCAGAGAGCAAATCACGTATCATGTGTCGGCGTCTTAAATGATTCTGTACAATGCTCTTCGCAAGTAAGTAAGTAACGTATGATCAGTTCAATACTTTGGTTGAATTCATAGCATGAGAAAAGAAAATGAAAAGGTTTCAAAACAGTATCCTGACTAAACTTTGACATATACCAGTCTGTGATTATCCATCAACATATGTTCCTCTAATCTTAATTATTAGTCAAAATAATTAATCATTTTTAGCTTTTTTTTAACTCACATTATGTAAAGATTCAGATAAATGAGATCTATTGACCATGAATTCCAAAAAATACGTGTAAAACTAGTGCTAATAAGTTGGTGGTATAGTTAAAAAACGATTTTCAAATTTGAGACGGATGGACAACTCAAGGGTTAAACAACTTATTTTTGGTTTTTTTTGTGAATGTGAACATGTGTACCCTTATAGTTGCTAAAGCTATATAGCTCTTTCTCAGGCTATAGTTTTCTTTAAACATATTTTTATTGAGATTTTCATACTGCCTTTGATATGAACATTTTAACCGATGAAATGAATACATTCTCCCCCCCCAATCTGGCAAAAATAAATAAATAAATAAGATCACAGCATTGCAGAAGTTACGGAAAGTTTCAAAAGAATCACAATATCGAAATCATGACTTAAAAAAAGTCTATGTAAGGACTCCACAACTGAGCAAAGTTCTTATCTTTCTTTTTTACAATATAGTCTCTCCAAAGCTAGACAGTTCCTTTGTCCACAAGTCTTAGTAGTCAAAGTATTGTGTTCTAGGTCTTAAATCATTTGAAACAGGTCTTTATTTTCCTACGTCCATGCAACGCTACCTCTGATGCTCATTTTCTTTAATTCCGTGGTGTTGAAGTTCTTTCTTTCACTAGTCCAAATATAACTTTGCTGTATTATGACGACAAATGAGACCAACATGCAATTTATATTGCAGCCAATCAGCTTTCGTGTTATTGCCGCGAGTCTCTTTCGGATCGTACCACAGACATACAACAGACTTTAGTCTTTAACTTTGGGGAAGTGCAAGTTAGGCAAACTGAATTTAGGGCTCAGTTGATGTTGTGATAAATGTCTTAAATATCATTCATAATGGTCTTAAAAAGTCTTAAATTTGACTTGGTGAAACCTGCAGAAACCCTGCTATAGTTAATAGGCTTTGTTAAAGTAGACACAGCCTTCCCTTTGAACATCATGTGTTTGAGGTAAACATTTGGCCTGACAAAGTCTTGTTCCTGTGTTGCACTCCATCATCCTACTTTTTCGCCTACCTTTTATGTTATGTTAATCATGATTCTCTAACCCAGTGGTTCCCAAACTGGGGTCGGGCACCCCTCAGGGGGCCGGCAAAGATCACAGGGGGGGCGCAAGTCTTTATCTGGTTTGAGGTTGAGGTAAAAAAAAAAATATTTGCACATGTTAAACAAATTAGGATAATACACTAGAATATATAATGAATACAAAAGTCTGTATAAAAACTATATATTTTTGTTCTGACTTAAAATTGTAGGCAGGCTACTTAGTAGGCCAAACCTCCGGGACATCTTAACCTGGGACCCTTGCTGTCATCAGGTCAGCTGCTAGCTGCTAGCTGCTAGCATCCTCGTTTGTCCTGCCGCCACGGCATCACTATTTTATGAATGAAACATGGCGGAGAAACATAAAAGTGCTGATAACTGCTCTGTATCAACAAAGAAAGTAAGGCTCTATCGCAAGAGTTACCTCAACTTCGGTTTCGGAGGGGGGGCTCAGCTTTTCTTAGACATGAGTAGGGGGGCGCCAAGGAAAAAAGGTTGGGAACCACTGCTCTAACCCACTGCACAGATCTGATTGTCTTACGTTGGTCAACCTTCAACAGGCTGCAGGCCATCCCTCCTGGATCTTTATGCACTAACCTATCAAACCCCTTTAAATCTGTGAATGTACACCTCTCCTCTCCTTCCAGATGATTATTTATCATCTCCTTTCTCTTTATGTTCTGAGAGTGTGGCTGTCCTGTCCTGTCTATGCAAAGCAATGCTTCGAAGAAGGGGTTTTTTGAACCAAAGTTAATGTATGTGGCAGCTTGCGTCCAACACAATCATTGAACTGAAAAGTCACAACAAGTGCTGCTGCAACAACCTGTCATATGCAAAGTATTTTAGACTTCCTTCCAAGATACTATACAATGTATGATAGCAATGTAATAATCTGAAATGTAAATACCTACCAATAAAACTGTTACAAAGTATACGGGTTGATGTGTGGTTGGTTTGTTATAAAGACAATATTTACAATTAAATGTTATGTATTGACATTTTTATCGTGCACACGTGTTTTCGATGTATATTTCTTGTCTTATTCTGTGTGTGTGTGTGTGTGTGTGTGTGTGTGTGTGTGTGTGTGTGTGTGTGTGTGTATATTATATGTATTTTTCAATGATGGGAGTACTAGTGTTATAGCACCGATATGGCCGCTAGATGGCGGCAACAGCACTTCCTTAAAGCATCTCCCACTTTACCATTTGTCAAGTTGTTATTTAGCCGAAAAATGGGACTTTCATTTAGCGAAGATCCTATCCTTAAAATATTATTGATTAGCTTCTTGAGTATCTGTATTCTGTCATTTTTAGGTCAAACGCTTGTGTTTTATTTTGAAATTTTTAACCGGAACTTATTGTTGTATCAATAGCGCTGTTGCTGTGGTGGTTTTGTTGGGTCGAAGCAGAGCTGTCAAATTAGCTAGCTAACGTACTAGCCATTGTTTTGTCATGTCAAGAACAGTCTGCCCCCTCACAACACAGGGCTGGTAACGAGTTCATATTTTTCACATATCCGCCTGTGGGTCAGAGGATAGAAGTCTGGGTGGAGATAGAGCACAAGCGTGAGATGAAATGACAACGTCAACATTACAGGTAACGTTAGGCTACTACTAGCTAGCTAGCTAGCTAACTAACGTTACCGTTAGTCTTGCTACAGCAGCTTGAACGTGAGCTAATTGGCTAGCAGAACAGCTGACGCTAAGCCCGCTGATGCAAACACATTTCATTGTCGTGAAATAATAATAAATAAAATAAATAACATTAGAGTCAACAAGGTCTAACGTTACTGTACCAGCTAACTACATACTATAAAAACAATCATTTGAACTATCTCTGGTGTGGGTTATGAATGTGTGGATTGCTAACGTTAGCCTCTGCAGGATAATGTTAACGTAACGTTAGCATGAGATGGACTGTAGCTACTGCTCGCAGACAGTTAACATATAACTAATATTTTCTACGTTTTGGAACATTTTAGTCTGGTAATTGCCTTAAGAAATAGCCCAGTGAATGTTGTTGTAGACTCAGAGAAACTATTAGGATTCCATTGTATAATATGTCAATTTTTATACTTTATTAATCCCGCAAGGGAAATTACAATGTTTTCACTGTGTTGTTATTATACACATTACACGTAGGCCCGAATTACACACACACACATGCTCAGTACCTCTACATGCACTAATGGAGAGATGTCAGAGTAGTGGTGGTGGTGGTGGGGGGGGGGGCTGTCCATGGAAAGGCGCCCGAGCAGTTGGGAGTTTGGTGCCTTGCTCAAGAGCACTTTGGCAGTGCCCAGGAGGTGAACTGGCACCTCTCCAGCTACCAGTCCACCACCATACTTTGGTCCGTACGGGGACTTGAACCCTCCGGTTCCCAACCCAACTCCCTACGGACTGAGCCCTAAGATGAGGAGTTATCTGGGAGAAACTGATAACACTGTTGCAAAGAGAGTTGTTTTAATGCAAACAGTTCTATTGTTGACATCTAACTGTAGCAGAACAACGTACTCTGCTTCGACGAGGATGGGAAGATCCAGTGTTGATATGCAGATTACTAACGTGTGACGGTACACTCCCTGCCTTTATGTCTGTGTCTCCACCCCCAGCCATCTAAAATCCATCCTCTGACTGTATTTCTCTGCATCTGTTGCAGAAAGCGATTGATCTTGTGACCAAAGCCACAGAGGAAGACAAGGCAAAGAATTATGAGGAGGCCTTGCGACTGTACCAGCATGCTGTGGAATATTTCCTACATGCTATCAAATGTGAGTACTGTCTGCAGCCGGACATGCTATTGGATTAGTTTTACACTCTTCTTTTTGTACAAACATTGGTGAGTTTTATTTACATTGTTGTTTTTCCTTTTAGATGAGGCCCACAGCGACAAGGCAAAGGAGAGTATACGAGCAAAGTGTATGCAGTACCTGGACCGAGCAGAAAAACTGAAAGACTATCTGAAAAATAAAGACAAACAGGGCAAGAAGCCTGTCAAGGAAGCCCAGAGCAATGACAAGTATGCTGTCTATCTTCTGCCCTCTCAGAAAACATGTTCAACTCTGTGGGCTTTACTGTATTTGTGTCAACCTCTGTGTTTGTGTCCGGTCTAGGAGTGATAGTGACAGTGAGGGTGAAAATCCAGAGAAGAAGAAACTGCAGGAGCAACTTATGGGTGAGTGTATGGGTGCAAATAGTCCTCATAGGGGAATTAAGCCAGTTGATATGATGTTTGTGTGATACAAGATCAGTGCGTCATTGATAGTGCCTTAATTGGACCAAAAAAAGGGGTCAGTACCCTATTTCAGCAGTTCAGTGACATGATCATCGCATGTGTCTTGGATATATTTATATTCATAGGTTTATCTTGTAGGGGTGACCCCGAATATTCGACTATTTGATCTAAGGAGCCTGTATCGACTGCCAATCTCACAGTCAAATCGTGGTAGTGTCTGAAATGTGGTTATGAAACTAAGGATCATTCCATTCGGGCTATATGGGGGTGCTGAATGTCTGATTTTAGAATTGCTATCAGCCTATTAATAATACTGTTAATAATAACAATTAGAAGTAAGGGTAGTCAAATGGACAAAAATCAGAAGTGCCGGTGTCATGCCAAGGTACTTATCCCCACCAGGATTTGTATCCCCTGGCCGCGGGAGCGCGCGTGCACTCGGAGCGGAGCGGAGCTTCGGTCCCCCTACAGGTTGTCTCGTTGGAACTACAGCTGCAGCTAGAAGTTACATAGTGGAAGACTCAACAGGGTTTTCCATAGTAAGGGTCTCATTTATCTACATAAATACGTGTATTTGTCTGTTACATTAAGGCGACGTGTGAATTGTTTAATGCGTTGTTTATTAAAGCCTGCTGTTTTAAATCAAAAGTTAAAGAGGGGATACACAAAATATCAGGTGAAAAACGTCACGATATTTTGTGTATCCCCTATGTAACTATTGCTAGAAAACAGCAGACATCTCCATATCTATTTTAAAGCAAAAGTTAAAGAGGGGATACACAAAATATCGGGACATTTTTCACCTGATATTTTGTGTATCCCCTCCCCTAACATGCAAAGGGTCTGTCCTGTCATCATGTGTGTTATTTTCTGACTTTACCAGGTCACAATAAACAACCTGAGACAATATGGGGATGTCTGCTGTTTTCTAGCAATAGTTACTACTTACTACTGCTATGTAGATAAATGAGACCCTTACTATGGAAAACCCTGTTGAGTCTTCCACTATGTAACTTCTAGCTGCAGCTGTAGTTCCAACGAGACAACCTGTAGGGGGACCGAAGCTCCGCTCCGAGTGCACGCGCGCTCCCGCGGCCAGGGGATACAAATCCTGGTGGGGATAAGTACCTTGGCACGACACCGGTATGTAGTACTGGTTGGTACTGGCCCATTTCAGGCACTGATTATTGAATAACCCCACAGTGCTTCTTTATGACAAGATCTTCACCTGAAGTCATTGTAAGGAGAAATTCAGATTTTTATTTTTAAGTAGTAGTCTAGGGTTCAGTGGGGTTATGAGGTCTTACTTGTTCCTTTTTAAAGTGTTTTCTTCCATCTGCATTGTCAATCTTAATCATGCTCTGTCTGTGTGTCCAGGTGCCATTGTAATGGAGAAGCCCAATGTCAGGTGGAACGATGTGGCTGGACTGGAGGGAGCTAAGGAAGCTCTGAAGGAAGCTGTCATCCTGCCCATCAAATTCCCTCACCTCTTTACAGGTACTGTGGGGATGTTCCCGCTAAAAATCTGTTCACACCCATTAATTATCATACACAAAAAGATGTAAAAGTTTCTAGTTTCTCCAAAAAGAAACATGCAAGAACACCACTTTAAATATTTTGTTTACCAGAGATGTGCTCATAAGTTTCTTGGAAATAAATAATTCCGACCAAGGCCGGTAGAATTTCTTTTCGGTATAGTATATATTATTATTATTATTATTATTATTATTATTATTATTATTATTCTGCAGCACAATACATAAATGGACAACATCGGGCAATCGGGGAAATGCATCAGTGAGGAGGGGGCTAGAGGGAGGAGTTATTAGTAAATTAGTCGACTAATCGCTCGTTTAGGTCTTAGTTAAAGAAAAGCATGAACAGGTTTTAACAGAACTGTCCATGGATGTAAACCTGGTGGTGTACTTTAAAGTGGAAATAACCAGGGGGAGAGAACACAGCCCTGAGGAGCCCCTGTGCTGAGGACAAGAGGGCGTGAGGTTACGTTATTAACTTTCACCCTCTGTTGTCTGTTCCACAGGAAGCTCCGAATGCAGTGTCGTATGGCTGGCTCAATATTATTTGGCAACAATTTTGGTATTCAATTAATCATTTATTAAGCAAAAAATAATGCCAAACATTCTCTGGTTCTAGCCTCTCAAATGTGAGGACTTGCTACTTTACTTTGCTGTGTTTTGTATCGTTGTAAATTCTTCTTTTTAAATTTTGAACTATGGGTAACAAAACAATCTGAAGTGATCAGCTGATGTCAGCTTGATCTTTGGGAATATTTGCTGGCCATTTCTCACAGATTTCTTTGATTTCATCAATCAATCAAACTTTTGGGAATTAATATCTCTGACAAGTGGAATAAATATGAAAGTATGTACATAGATCTTGCTTTGATGGCAGCTAGGAAATGCATAGCTTTAAAATGGAAGGCTTGCAAACCCCAGCAATAGTCCACTGGTGAAATCAACTCTCAAGCTACTTTGTTATGGACAGCATTTATTATAAGAGTACAGACAGAACCTCCGACTTTTTGAAGATATGGCAATTTGACTTTATAAATTTCTATATTAATGTTAGGAACTATAACAACAGTGTTATCTGAGTGCATTTATTGTGTAGTTTGATAATAATAATAATAAGTTGCAGCCCTAGTTCATTATCATTGCTATTATATTAGTTGAAAATGTACCTTAGATGTTTTGAAATGACTGTCAAATAGTATTTTAGCATCACACCCTGTTGGATAGTACCCTGACAATTTGACCGTAGTATGTCATCCTGTGACCAACATTACTCCTGGTCTCTGTGTTCTCAGGCAAGCGGACTCCGTGGAGAGGCATCCTGCTTTTCGGACCTCCAGGGACGGGGAAGTCGTACCTGGCTAAGGCCGTGGCCACCGAGGCCAATAACTCCACCTTCTTCTCTGTCTCCTCCTCAGACCTCATGTCCAAGTGGCTGGGAGAGAGCGAGAAGTAAGTCTCTTCTATTGTCTGAAGCTGTACTCTACACAGGGAAAGACGAGTTTATTGTAATTAGGGCTGGGCAATATATCAATATAAATCCATATTGTGATATGAGACTAGATATCCTCTTAGATTTTGGATATCGTGATATGACATAAGTGTAGTCTTTTCCTGGTTTTACAGGCTGCAGTGAAGTGATGTCATCTTTTGAACTTTCCAGAGTGTTCTCGCAGTTCTATTATTTTCCTGCTGATGATTATTTATCACTAATGTCATTGTGTAAATATTTTGTGAAAGAACCAATAGTCAACCCTACATATTGTCGCAATATCTTTATCGAGGTATTTGGTCAAAAATATTGTGATATTGGATTTTATCGCCCAGCCCTAATTTTAGTACAGAAATATAGCAGAATGTGTTTTATAACTTTTAGATGTTGATTTTACTATGTTTTATTGGGTGTTTTCAGTCTAACTAGAGTGGAAACATTACTCTTCATCCCTTTAAATAAGAGGGTGCACGATATGAGGAGACACTGCGATATGTGATAAAGTTGTTGAATATCGCGATAACGATAGTACTTGCTCTGCATTTCTGCTGCTTTCAGTATTCTGCTAAAATACAAACAAACAAGGAAATCATTTCCAAGATCATAAAAGACTTACTTTGCTGTAGTCTGGAAAAGACACCACAGCATCCGGGCAAGACAACAGCTTCTTCCCCCAAGCTGTCAGATTCCTTAACCCCCTGCTGCACCCCAGCTCAACATAACAAGGACAAACCTCCCCAAAATCCTATATGTACTGAACTGCACTGGATATAGATGGATGACAATAAAGTCTCTCTTATGTCTCATCTTATATCAGAGGCTAGAGGGCGTATACATTTTTTTAAACTTTTCAAACACAGTGTAATGATGGACTATTAACAACTCCCAGTAAATCCATTTCCAAACCAGACTGGTTCTCTCAGTCTTTGTCAGGGACACTCCACCTATTTTGCTCACTGTCACTTATATGGAGCGTGCCTCCTTTAATATTGCTGTCCATGTGTCTCTCTCATTTTTCCATCTCTCCCTGTGTCTCCCAGGCTGGTGAAGAACTTATTTGACCTGGCTCGCCAGCACAAACCCTCAATCATCTTCATCGATGAGGTGGACTCGCTGTGCGGCTCCAGGAACGAGAACGAGAGTGAGGCCGCCCGCCGCATCAAGACCGAGTTCTTGGTCCAGATGCAGGGTGAGCCAAATGAGATGGGGAATGAGAACAATAAGCCTGACACAACATGATTCTGCAAAGTGAAGAATATGCAGTATTTAATAATATATTGTATGTAATGAACAAGGGACAATAGAATACTACAAAGTAATCTTAAATATGTAAATGCATAACCCTGCATGGGCACTGGAGCAGAAAGTTCATCTATAGAGCTGACTGAAGCTCTCTGGGTTTGTAGGTGTGGGAAACAACAACGATGGCATTCTGGTCCTGGGAGCCACCAACATCCCCTGGGTGCTCGACGCTGCCATCCGCAGAAGGTCAGCCCTAGTACTCCTCTATTAAATGTATGTGTATGTATGTATTAAATGTTTGTCTCGCCCTGAATTTGTTTTATTACCGGCCACGACAGCGATGCTGGTATTGTTTACTTCTTGTGAGTCTGTGTGTGTGTGTCATCAGTGTGCGATCGTGCAAAACAAAACATGCAAGAATGAAATCCCCCTTTCAATACCACCATGGATATAGAGCTACTCGGCCAGCCATGCCAAAACACTTATTTATGAACCTCAATACCCAATGGAAAATAATCTCAAAATGAAATAGCACAAAGTGGTGTCAACATAAAACACAGAGCTTTCAGGCCGGGGAGCAGAGTTCACTTCACGGCGAAAACAAAATACTTTGACCCAGGAAACGCTTGTTCGTTCTTCTTTTTCCTAAACTTAACGAGTCATTTTAAAGCCTAAACTTAACTGTCATCTCCGCATGACGGCCACTTTTTCTGGCTAAACTCCACTACCACAGCCCCTGAAAGGACCGTCGTCAATGGACAAATTGAATGGGGAAATTCACTTCCGGAACCAGAGCCAATCAAAAAGTGGGCGGTCACTGTTGAGCTGTATTGAATCGACTCTACACCTACGAACCACCTTAGGTCTGGAAAATCCTCTTCCACTATGGGTTAATACACAACAGGGCCAACCCAAAATATGACAGTTGTGTATTGTTTTCATCAATCTTGCTGCTTCGCTCAACACAATTGTAAAATACTGTCCTGCATTTTTAGACTTCCCTCTTTTATAGTTTCTAAAATTCAGTTCCAGGCAGCTCTGTAAAGTCTTATACGTGTGTGAAACCTGCAAGCACGCCGTCTATGTTATTTATGTTTAGAACAGCTGGTGAGTGTGCGCCTGAATGGATCTTGTCCTCTGTGGTGTCAGATTTGAGAAGCGTATCTACATTCCTCTGCCGGAGGAGCCAGCTCGGGCTCAGATGTTTCGTCTTCATCTGGGCAACACGCCACGTAGCCTGAGCGAGGCCGACCTGCGGCAGCTCGCCCACAAAACGGACGGCTACTCCGGCGCTGACATCAGCATCATCGTCCGGGACGCTCTCATGCAGCCTGTTAGGAAGGTCCAGTCTGCCACCCACTTCAAAAAGGTGACATCACTAGAAATCCAGGGGGAAATAAAACATGTTAAAGAGAGACAGAACTTTTAGATGGGTAGAAACATTGCGGACGATGGTTCACTGCTGCCGATTACAATACTGGACCAATTTCAAAGATTTTTGTTCACATTAATCACTTAGACACCATGACAGTTGAATCCCTGCAATGGTTAAAAATGTACACCTTTACAACAGAGCTTTTTTTTTCTTGTTCTTCCTCCTGCAGGTTCGCGGTCCATCCCGAAGCAACAACCAGTTGATGGTGGACGACCTCTTGACTCCGTGTTCCCCTGGTGACCCTGGAGCCATAGAGATGACCTGGATGGACGTGCCTACTGATAAGCTACTGGAGCCCATAGTCTGCATGGTGAGATACACATATATTAATGTGGTCTGTGGTTTATGCTATATACCTGTCCCTATACAAATAAACATTAGAAAATAATGTTGGTTGATAATTATCAGTCAATATTAGTAACAGTAACAGAAAAGCTGTAACCTGTCCAATGAGTAAATGTCTGGTAAATGCGGACCCTGGATGGTGGAGAAATTGAATATTAAAAAAAACAACCAATGTGAACCAAAAATGACTTCTCCTATGCTTTTGCAGTCGGACATGCTGCGCTCTCTGTCCACCACCCGTCCCACAGTCAACACTGAAGATCTCCTCAAAGTCAAGAAGTTCACAGACGACTTTGGGATGGAGGGCTGAGAGACGGAGCCCCCCCCCCCCCGGTCCACGAGAAGGATCAGAATACTGCTCCCAACAACACTCATTACGCGCGCGCGCGCCCCCCCCCACACACACACACACACACACCACCCCCTACTGCTGTACCATCCTGTAGGCTTTCTTCTCTCAGCTCACGTCTTGCTTTTACTCATCCAAGCCAGAGTTTTTGAATCCTTGGAGGAAGTTGACCAAATGCTACAATAGAACATCTTGGTGTGATTTGGTAGTTGAGCCCATGCCTTTCTTCCATTTCCAGACAATGTTCCATTACAAAGCAGCCGCTACTGTGTAATCACTTCGACAACTTTTTTATGTAACCTGCATTGACGTGAGGAGAGCTGCATTTGAATAAATGCATGTTTGTCCCTCTCTGAGCCGATTCTATCTGACTGAAGGACTGTACTGTGTGCACTTTGAATATTAATGAAGGACCGTGACGTTTGAAGAAGATAGTTCTCCTGCCAGGTATGCAAGTGTGTAAATGTATCTAAGTGTTTTTATGAAAATTGTGTCTTAATGTATACGTCTATAAGTTGACAGCCCTGTTTTGTTATTTGTTAAATGAATGAATCATCACTGCCTCAGTGTTCCTCTGCAGCTCTTTGTGTGTCTGCATCAGGCCTGTTTCTCTGTGCTAGCAGCAGTCTGAGTGAAGCATTTATCTTCCAAGATTTACAATCCAAGAGATGTACTTGAGATCCTGTGATCTTCCTCAGCAGATGTTTGCTCACGTGTCATGGTATAGTAAATGTTCAAATGTTCCATTGTTTCTGTCAGGACTTCTCATCTATGTTGGCTTAAAATGTGAGTTGAAAGTTCACCATGGACACAGCCGTTCGCTGGAGCTTTTGATTATATCGCGTGATCTTCATCAGAAGTTCTGCTAATGAAGTCATATATGTGATATGATCGAAAGCTCAGTTTTCTCAAATGCTTAGCTCCAGTTGCTCTAATTAACTCAACGCAAATTATTTTCTGTACTCCATTTCCCAGAACACACCTGTCTGCATGTGATCCGTACTGTGATGTCTTCCCTCTTGGATTTTGGTTTATTGCAGTCTGTTCTGCATTAATTTGGGCAATGCTGAGCATACATACTCTCTCCTCCTGTTTATGAAAACCAATCAAGCACATCTCTTTAAATCTTAACATTTTGATTTGGTTTTGTTTGCCCTGCCATAAACTGTTCAAGTGTTACGGAACACTATACAACTTGACTGACTATAATAGAGATACAGTATGTTTACACTTATTTATTTTGTTGAGGTTTTATGATGGAGCTCAGTAGAAGTCCTTTTCTTCTGGGAGGCAAATATACACACCAAGTTCTACTCTGAGGCAGACACCACCATATTGTTTCATGATTGTCTGTTCAGGGCTGGCGTTTTCGTTCTCAAACCTAAATAGTATCTGTTCTGTTGTCAGCTTACAGACAAGGAACGCTAACCCTGCTGGCTATCAAGAAGTAGGACCACACTGTTAAGTCTCTGTGAGCTCTCACTATCACAGCAGAACCACAGGCTGGTCTGCTGACTCAGTGATGGGACTAGATGGGTGAAAGCCCAGTGCTAGTATCGCTGTGCATTTGTGGAGGTACATGTTGGTTTAGTGGGAGTTTATTTATTAACGTCTCTATAAGGGGACTTAACCTGCCGCTGCCCATGTAACCATTACTACTAATGTAACCTGCATTAATAAAAACTGACATTTCAAATGAAAAAAGGCACAGTTGCTGGTTTGACATTTTTATTATGTTCAGTAGCTCATGGTTTAAACATATTTAGAGGCTCTACGGTAGCATTTACAGTATCTATCCCAGTCAAGATAATGTTCTCTACCTATTTATTGACAGCCAGGTGTCGAACACAAGCGGACCAGGTAACGCCACTTTCAGTGATTTCTACTAATGAAGCCAATCACAATGTTTGAATACAATGTTAAAATAATTTCTGGGTAGAAAACCCTGCGTCCCGCACGTACAACTTAACATCTCTGAACAAACGGGGACAAGGAACAACTGGATATACTCTCATCTCATTATTGTAAAATGCATGTTTGATGCGTTTATATGTCAACACCCAACTTACCTATTGGACTACAGACTAAAGAACATGACACCACCCAAACTAGCAGTCAGTCTGATGTTGCTGTTCCTAACACTAGATCTGGTTAATCAAAGACGCTAGCAAAGCAAGCACAGAAAACAGAAATAATAATCACAGCAGAGACGTCAGATCAGAAAGGTCTGACCACCATCTTGAACTATAAATCTTTAAACGTGACAGTTATGGCTGAAAATGATTTCACACAAACCAAAGGCCATGTGTCTCCTCAGAAGTGATTTGTGCGTTTGTGCAATGTCACTGTAATTGGGTCTATAACAACACTTTTAGAAAAATGCTTATTTTGCCCAAAGTTAGATGAGAAGATTGATACCACTCAGAGACACGAGCGATGTATCAATCTTCTCATCTAACTCTCCAAGAAAGCAAAAATCATTTTTCCAAATAGGTCAAACTCTTTCTTTAACAACAATAGAGCAAGCAGATTCAGGAGTTAAGTATTTCACATCAAGGACACAAAGCTGGCCATCGAAACGGTCCCAAACCTGAGATCCTCACAAGGCTTCCATTCCATTTATTTTGCCACAAGCTCTCGGTATAAAGCCGACCCAGCGTAACTGTGGGCAGACCTCAAGCAAGTTGGTTCAGTTCCTACTTGCCATGCCTTTTCACAGTTTTATAATTTCGATGTTTGGATCCATTCTGATACCAGAATAGCAGAAGCAGTTAGAATAGACAAATGCTCGGCACTAAAGACAAAATGCCTCAGCATATTTGTCAAGGCAACTTTGTCCTCATTACCTTTACATTTCGTGTGCAGACCTTGGCAGCAATAAGAGTATTAAAAAATTATATCTACTGAACCTATAAAGAGCACACAGTGCTGCAAGACCAACTGGGTCTACATTAGAGAATGTGTGCTTAAAGCCTTTTAAAATGTTGCTATGATCTCTGTGGCATTATACTGAACACTGCAGAGTTCTGTGTAGTCTTGCATTGCCAGACCTTCCTCCACAGCGCTGCAGAGGAAGGTCTGGCTAGTCCAAACAGCATCAATCCCAGAAGTGGAACGTCGTGGATATAGAAAGTTCTGTGTAACAAGTTCAGCAATGGGCTTATCTGAGTTTGTTGGCTTCAGCGGTGTTTGAAATTAAATTAATTGAGTTAGCATATGCTCAAAATCCCACAGCAAAAACTCATGAGCAAATTTACGTTCCACGAAACCAACATCCATTCCTAAGAATGTCCCGTCACCTCAGGGTGGTCTTTGAGTCCAATGCCTCATCAGCCTGTTCATCACACTTTGCTCCGTTTGGAGTGGCTCTCCGCCGGAGGAGCAGCACGCTTGTTGCGGTGGTGGGGGAAGGTTGGCATCAGGTCTGGTTCACAGGCTGCACGGAGGAG
>NC_135862.1:36018579-36106079 GCF_031162955.1 Sander vitreus
ACATTTGAGAACCACAGAATTGTTGGCGTGTTCTCTAAATTAATGACAATTAATCAATTTCTGAAAATTGTATTCAAATGATTTTCTGTAAACTACAGCTGCAAAGATTAGGCGATTTAGGCGACTATTAAATTAATCGCCAACTATTTTGATAACCGATTAATAGGTTTGGGTCAATTTTCATGAAAATAGTTCTCTGAATACAGCTTGTTAAATGTGAATATGTTCTAGTTTCTTCTCTCTTCTGGGACAGTAAACTCAACATCTTTGAGTTGTGGACAAAACAAGACATTTGAGGACGTCATCTTGGGCTTTTTGGGAAACACTGATCCACATTTTTCCCCATTTTCTGATATTTTAGAGACCAAACAACTAATCGGAAAAATAATCAAAAGATGAATCAACAATGAAAAAAGAATTAGTTAGTTGCAGCCCTAGAGTCAATCGGGTAATCGATTAATCAACAAAGTAAGTCAACAAAATAATCTTAAACAGAGTTTCTGCAGGTTTCACCAAGTCAAATTTAAGCCTTTTTAAGACCTTTTTAAGAACTCAACTAAGCCCTAAATTCTGTTTTAATCGAGCCAAGGTTCGCTTAACTTCCCCATAGCTGAAGAATAAAATCTGTTTCATGTCTGTGGTACAATCTGAAAGAGACTCGTGCCAATAACACGAAAGCTGATTGGCTGCAATGTAAGTTGCATGCTGGTCTCATCTGTAGTCTTAAAACAGTGAAATGATATACCGCTAATGCTCAAAAAATGAGCATTAGAGGTAGAGATGCATGGCGTAGGAAAATGTAAACCTGTTTAAAATGATTTAAGACCTAGAACGCAATACCTAAAAGCTCCACAAATGGTAAGTGGACCTTGATTCAGATCATTTTTCCAAAAGTCTACTTACAAACTTGCAAATGCTAACCCTATATTTACATGAAATAAGCGTATTTTACATAGAAATAAACAGTCAGTGATTCAATCATAAAAAATTCTACGGCAGTCATTGTCAAAGTGAGAGACAGAGGTCAAAGATCAGCGCTGGCAGAGTTTTGGATGTATGTCAGTACAGGAATTATGTGATTATAGGGAGAGCTGAGAGAGTGCTGACTCACCAATCTTAACGCAGCCGTTGTCCGTCATCAGCAGATTTGACACCTTCAGGTCCCTGATAAAAAGATTAAAGAGGATAATAAGTGAGCCAGCTCCTACAAGATACAATCCTTTCACCCCCTTCACTTGTCATGCATTTGTAGAGTTGAATGTGTAGACTTTGAATGTGTAGACTTCCTTGGCTCTAAGGGAGCAACTCTGCATTCTATTGATTGCTTAAAGAATTGCCTGTGTATTTAACAAGCTTGCTGGATTTTAAATCATATCAGTATATGTGATTCACACTAGTGAGTCCTTGGTCCTAAATATTCCATTTGTTAGGACAGAATTAGGTAGGTAGAGTATTATGCTCCAATAACCTGTAGTTTCTAATGAAATAAACAGCCTGATTCCATTTAATCACTTTAAACGTCTTCTTTATGAAGCCATGTATACTGAATGTACATGTGCACTTTGAGTTGTTTAACATTCTGTAACTGCTTTATGTGTACTGTGTATTGCAACTGTATATTATATATTAATTACTATGTTCAGTCATTTTACATGTACTGTAATTCTAATACGGCATGTATCAGGGCATAATTGGGAATTGGAGCTTGCTCTCAATTGGCCCTCCCTGAATAAAAAAAGGTGATATATAACTAACAAGCTGCCATTATAAAAACACAAATGTATATAGTTCTTGTATTGACACTGTTATTGGTTCAGATATATTTATGTAAACTAGACAGTGGGTGCTTTAAACTTTCTTTCTCTAGTATACTGAGTACAGTAGTTGTTGGGTTTCCAGTAAATGTCTGGGACTGACCTGTGTATGATGAAGTTGTGGTGGAGATACTCCAAGCCTCTGAGCAACTGAAGGATGATACACTTTACCTAATAAAGGAAAGCAGAAGAGAAATTATTATAATGCAGACAACACAACTAGTTTTAATTAATTTTAAGGAGCCCTTATAAATAAGTACATTTTCATATTTCTCTGTAATTCACTACAGATTCATGTCGTTCAGATATGTCAACTGACTGGCATTTGTAATCATACAACAGCTGTCACACTAACTGCAGTTTTACACAGCTATGGGGGTCCCATGAAAAATGGTATCATATGAGTGATGGTATGAACACTGTCCTACCTGAGCCTCGGAGAACGGTGTCTGCATGTTTTCCAGCAGACTGGCCAGATCCTGTTCGCAGTAACTCATCACCAGAAACAGACTGAACAAGAAACACAATTACAGAAAAAGAGATGATCAAAAGTTAAGTTAACAGACAGCAGTAGAACATCTTATGATAACTAAGTTTAAAAACCAGCTGGGACAAAATGACAGATTCTGAATAATTACACTGCACCCAGAGAGCAGCAATGTGCAGCAATAACTGTTGCTGTAGAATATTCTGTTATTGTTTGTGAATCCATTGATGTGCATCTACCCTAACAGCAATACTGGGCATTCACACCAAATAAAATGACCCGCCGATTTGCCGCAGGGTGGTGCGGCTGGGGGGGGACTGTCAACAAAACTGCCCATTTGTGTGACGTCCTGTCCTGTTGTGTTCTTAAACCCCCTTAACAAAAGGACAAGTAGATTACTGTTTTCCGTCAGATCGTTCGTAGATTCTGACGTATCCGACCGCACTTGAAAGCAGCTTACTTCACGGAGAGAGAGAAAGAAAAGAGAAGCGAGATACAGCGAGTGCTTTGTTGTTGCAGGAAACATTTAACTATTACACACAGGGTTCATACGCATTTTCAACAATACTTTTCGGCAAATTTCCATGACTATATATTCCTGAAAATGTCAGTCGACATTATACAATAAGAATAAAATTCTGTGTTAAAGTTAACCCTCAGAGGTTTAACAATAAAATGAATGACAATGTATGTGGTTCATAGTGGGATTTGTAATATCGCGCCCCGAATAGAACAGTGAGGTTAAGACGACGTGAAATACATTTATTAATCACATATTATTATGCTGTGTTAAAAAAAAAATTCCATGACTTTTCCAAAACTTTCTGGGTCTTTTTATGTTTCCAAAACCTTTCCAGGCCTGGAATTTGCATTTTTTAAATTCCATAACTTTTCCAGGTTTTTTCAAAATGTATGAACCCTGTACACAAACTCCAGGGCAGGTAAGTGCCTGCGTTTCCTTTTTTACCCTCATAATGTTTAAAATCTTTCTTGTGGCAGCGATAAAGTTAGTGATGTCCCGTTTCCTGTACGGGACTCTCACACCGCCTCAAACCATAGCTCAAAACACACTGACAAGTCTGAACGCCGTTACATGACTGGCCACCGCAGCGCGACGTGCGGTTGCATTGGCCTCGAATTTTCGCAGCACCCCCGCTGCCTAACCCTAACCCTGACGCAGGCAGTGTGAACGCAGCCTTATGGTGGTGTGTGTGCATGTGCACTACCTCTCCAGTTGACTGCCAACAACCACTTCTTTCAGCTCCACTATGTTGGGATGTCTCAGCCTCAGCAGCAGGGTGATCTCTCTGAGGCTACTGATGGGGATCCCTGACAGACAAAGAGAAGGGCATCGGCAGGTCCAACAAGAAAAACAGCAATTAAAGCAAAGGGTCCTAGTTTGTCGGAGCATCCACATGATGGGAGACTTCGGTGATCGCACCCCCACCCCTCCTCCACCAACTTGCTAACAGGAAGGATTAGAAGAGGTAATTATCTTATGATTTTTATGTCCTCTTTGTCTCCAAAGCTGAACGCTGCTGTTGTCCTTTCTCAGCGGTGACATAAAACGCATCACCCGTGCTTCTGCACCATTTTGTAAACGTAGCCACAGTGAGAAATACAGAGATTTGTGGAGCTGATAGAGTTAATTAGCTCCATATCAACTTATGGCAATGGTTTGAATGTAACGGACATTCATTAATATAAAATTGTTACGCACTATAGCTTTAAATGGCTCAGGCATTTTGGACACCGTGAAACAAAAACTGTAAACTGTGGATTCAAATTATTTATATTTTGCAAATGTTTTTTTTGCAATGCTAAATGTGGGACAAAAGGATGGCAGTATAGGTTAGCTGTGACGTCCAACACTGTGTTTCAGAGCAAGATACATCTCCATAACTACTCAATTAACTCCTCTATGCACCAACCGTCAGGCTAAAACTTCCACATGACCACTGATGCTCCCTACATTCCCCAAAAAGGTTATTAAAAACAAACAACACATGGACAAAGCCAAACATACATACAGTGCCTACAAAAATACTGCATTCAATACACTCACACATATGAATCAGCGTTAAGAGCATTGATCTCACCATCTTTCTCTTTGTCCATCCGGACCTTCTTCAACGCTACAATCTCATCCGACTTGGTGTCTCGCGCTCGGTCTATGTTAAGAACAGGAAACAGTTGTGGGTTACCCAGCAGTTAAAATGATCTGCTATTTTTAATTTTCCTAGTTGAATCAATCTATAGTCTGCAACATTGATGACTTACACACAATACCGTAAGTTCCTTCTCCGATGCGGTTAAATTTCTCAAACTCTCGAACACTTCTGCAGCTCCCAAACTGAAAAAGAGTGAAAAGATAGAGATGGCACAGATGCTCCCTTCACTTCATGCATCATGCTTGTCTCCAGTAGTAGCTTAGTTGATTTTACAGCCAGGGCATTTTAAATTAAACATGACCTACAGGATAAAGCCTAAAGAATTAAAGTGGTCAAGGGACAGACACTGGAACGTTGCACTATTCCTCTGGATAGATCCATGTGAAATGTTCTGTGTATTCAGAATTACCAACAGTAAAGTGAACATTGAGTAAAGTTAAAATGAAATAAACAACAAGAAATCAATAAAGGGATCTAACGGTGTTGATCAAACCAAACAGGAGACACTAAGAAGATTTGGGTCTGAGAGGAATTTGACATGGAAAAATTAAGGCCAATGCACATCAGATAGCCTAAACAATCTGGGACGGGTAGTGTCACCGGGTTGATGAAGTTTACTCAGTCCTAAAAAGGTACCCTGAAGGAAGAGGACACAAAAAAGAAGGCTTGCCAGGGACTCAGTCGATGACGCAGAGAGTTTGGGTGCTTTAACATGCAGGCTTATGTGTTCGTGGGAGGCAGTAATAAGATTGGCAGTAGTGAAGTGCAAAGACCTTAGTTGTACTTTGGAAGTTAAGTGCCTCGTAAAGCAAATGCGCCTCACTAACTAATTACTTTTCCACAATGTGTCCTCATAAGTCGTAGTGCTTTACTAAACCCACATACTAGATGGAGAGAATGCCAAACTATTTAAAAATCGGCAATTTTAATAACTATAAGTTACCTTGCTTGTCAGTGAACACTGGCGGTTCCAAAAAAATGATTGGCCCATCGGTGACTTTTAAGAATATGCGTATCGATTAAATTGTAACTTGTGGCTACATAAGCTGATTTAGTGTTAGCGTTATACGGTTTTGTATGCTTCATGTGAGTATCGAGCAAAAGACATCTACACAGCGAAATATACCTATTATATGTGATGTTGCTTGTGTCAAATATATGCCGAATTTCAGACCAGGCCACCTACAGTTGTGACAAGTATCAAATTGTGATGTATGAGTTATGTATCGTTGCTGATAAGCATGACATCATTAAACTATCAGAGTGCTGAACAGAGTTTGGCTTCATTTCCTCCCCACACGAAGCTAACTCTCTTACCCTATCATTTCGAGGCACTGTAAATGTTTTATTGTTCTTGATAGACTTGAGCCTTATAGGGTCCTGTTCGTCCTCTCCCACGGTGTCCATTCTTTCGGCTCGTTTGCAGCCTCAAAAGACAAGAGTAGAGTCCGTTTTAGCTTTAACTCGCCAGGCCGCAGCTCACTCGGGCGCCGCCATTGTGTTTTGGTTTGAGCCATCAACAGAACAACCAAGTGCTTTCCCGGAGTTTGGCACAGTACATCAACGCATTGCCATGCGGTTTTGCAACTGCGTGGTATTTGTACAGTCCATTTTGAGTTCTTCTTTGAATACTGCAATAAAATACAGACAATAAAAAAAGGAATCAAATAGGAAGAGATTTGCTGGGACACAGTATGGGAGAATCTACAGGATACCTCCAAAACTCCTGATTACCAAATAACAGACACATACATGTATCTTACTCCAAGAACACGTCATGCTATGAAAATCATCTCATCTCCTAATTGTGACCTATGTACACTTGATGTCTCAGGGGCATTTATACATTTTACATACGTTTTGGGAGTCATAAACCAGCAGTAAAAAGCTGCTCACAAAGAACAAATCAGTAAAAATAATTTTGCATAGTAAGATCATTTAGTTTTTATATTTAAGTAAAGTGTGCTGCTCATTCTGCTGTACTGTTAATTATGTAAAAAGTAAAATGTATCTGAAAACTTCTTTTAGAACTTTTTTATAGTTTCAGTTTTTTTTAAGGTTTCTCTGATCTTGAATTGAATTTGTTTATTTGCGCAATAAAATCAAGGCAACAGTAAGAGATTAAGAAAACCCCCAGGGGCTTATAGAAGGGATCTTACCTAAGGGAGAGAAAAAATAATATATAATGAGCAATTACAAGAGTCTTAAATTCTACAAATTGAACACAAGTAACCACTGAATTAAAAAAACAAACATAAGGTTGGCTACATAAAACAACAAAAGCATAAAATAAATATACAAGAATATAGAGAAAATTATGATGTGTGGTCTTATGTGTGTATGTGTGAGTGGTTATGAGAGACAGGATGCCAAACAAAATCAGATATGAATAGTTCAGACCAATAAAGTCCCAGGTTTGACTCCCATTTTACCTCCTGCAGGACATGCTGAGTTATCGATTGGCCACAAATTTGTTCCCCACTACGAAGGGTGTGGAAGAGGGCCTCCGCTCTTTGACGGCATCAGCTATAGTCATGGTGGATGGCGAGGCATAGAGGTCCTCTTGTGATGGAGCGGTGACGATGATGGCAGGTCGAGGTGGAGAGGAGTGAGCTGAATCGGACTCAGTGTTGGACTGTGGTGGAGGGGGGCTCTCTTCAACTGAGAGAGGTGTCAGAGATGGAAGATACACACCGATTAACACCAAACATTTACTATATAACTGTAAGATTTACCCACTACAAAACCTTTGTTTTTGGAAAGGTTTGTGGTCAAGATGAATGGACTAAATAAACTGGTGAAGATCTTCTCCAGCCTGTATTGTAATCCATTGCGGCAAAATTTAGTCCTCACAGATAAAGGAGTAAACACCGGACTGTCTGGGAAAAGGCCCGCAAGTCTGTAACCTGCTGTTTAGAGGAGTCACAGCAGCGTGTGTGTGTGCTTGTGGCTGCAAAGATTGATTTTCGATTAATCGGTTTGATTCAAAATCCTCTGATTCCAGCTTCTTAAATGTGAATATTTTCTATTTTCTTTACTCCTCTATGACTTTAAACTGATAATCTCTGAGTTGTGGACAAAACAAGTCATATGAGGATGTCATCTTGGGCTTTGGGAATAAAAAAATGTCACAATTTTCTGACATTTTATAGACCAAGAACTAATCGATCGAGAAAATGTATCGACAGATTCATCAACAATGAAAATAATGTTAAATTGCAGCCCTACCAGTGTTTGTGTGTGGACATGCTTAGGTGTGTTGCCAGTTTTTCTGTTCTGTTTTTTTCCTGTTAAATTGGATTGAGCTAATTTCTTAAGAGCGTTAGGGCTTTGTCTGTCTGTGTCTATCATATTACACTGCTGAACACAATTGTACCTCGGAGCTGGGGCATAGTACAAACTGTACAAATTAACATAATCCTAAAGAGGAGATAATTGTGCAGCAGCTTTGTTGGCACAGTTGCTACTAAAGCTGATCAGCATTAATAATAATAAAGACAAGTGGTCATCTGCACCTTCATCTCACAGGACACGTCATCAGCTGTACTGATGATAGATATTGAATGTCTAATGAATTCCTAACTTGACGTTAGGATTGTATAGCCATCTTAGAATTACTGTAAAGCTTATACATCTGGGCTAGGACAGGTCACGTCTATGTTATTTTATTCACGCATTATTTAAAAGAACAACTATAAGACTTGATACAAGGTCAAACATTGTGCAGTGGAGGTTAGAAGCCAAGAAAAGGCTCATAAAGATACCACCTCTCTAAATAAAATAAATGGGATGAATTACAATACAAAATGAAAAGTCATTGTTGGTAAGTGACCTTTTCAAATGTGTCTTTGAATGATGATAATTAGGGCTAGGCAATATATCCATATTATATCTTTATATTATATTGATATTGTGATATGAGGCTAGATATTAATATCAATATTTTGTGAAAGCACCAATTGTCAACCCTACAATGTTGTCATCGATGTATTTGTCGAACAATATTGTGATATTTAATTTTCACCATATCGCCCAGCCCTAATGATGCCGGTAGACTGTTCCAAAGAGATGGTCCTCTATAATTCAATGTAGCAAAAAGAAATACAAACTTCAATAGTTATTAGGGTGATAGCTCAGTAGACTCATAAGTATTTCCATTTACAGTCCATGTACAAATATAACTCCCCTGCACTTTAAGACACACACACACACAAACAGAATATTGCGAAGAATCTGGGTCAAATTTAATTTATTCCTAAAGCAGCAATCCTTAAATCCAATCTGCCGATTCGGTGATAATATCACTGGTATGTTTAATTCTGTGTCCTTTTTTTCCCACTGAGGCCATTTGAGGTCCTGTGTATGTCATTCCTACCTGGATATTCCTTCTGGCTTACTCCAGACCCCATTAGGCTTTAGTCAGCGATTGCACAATCCTTACATGTCCACATACATGGTGCTCACATTTTAGCCAGTCCATGCTACATTTAACAGTCTGTGCTATGTCTGAGGCTACTTCTTTTATCAATCTGCCTCTACCTGTCTCTGCCACTCCCTCCCTGCTTCCGTCACTCGCTCTGTCTGGTGGCAGACACTAATCCTGTGCAGCTGCTCACAGCCATAGTAAGAGGTATTGGATTTAAAGGGCAAGTAAAGATAACTAGAATAAAATCTGGTATTATTATGAATAAACAAATGACTGTATAGATATATAATACAAACATGTATAAATGCCAGTGGATTTACAATTAGTTGTACTGAATTTATTGTTTTATAACAGAGCATTGCTAAATACTTGATTCTGATAGGTCAATTACGGCATTCTATGTTCTGTTGCTATAAATAACAGGCCGTTGCTATTATTATTATTATACCAATTTTAAGATTATTCTTGGGCGTTTTTGGCCTTCATTTGATAGGACAGAAGAGACACGCAGAGGATAGGAAAGGGGGAGGGAGAGGGGAAATGACATGCAGCAAAGGGCCACGGATCGGACTCGAACCCGGGTCGCTGCGTTGAGGACTGAGCCCTAGTATAACAAAATCTATATTTTGCTTTCAAATGATTGATTTTACTGTGAATTAAACCCCTTCAGGTTGATTCAAGGCCCCTCACATCACCCTGGCAGGGTTTAATTCACAATAATGACCCGCTAGCTCTACATTTTCCCTTTCATATTTTATAATGTATCTATTTTTCTCTTATTTTATCAATTTGTTAGATTTATTTTCTATTGTATTTGTTATATACATTAACTCTGCCTAGAAGGTTATGTTTTTGGATCAGTTTGTTTGTCTGTTTGTTGGTTTGTTTGTCTGTCAGCAGGATTACAGAGAAACTACAGGCCCGATTTTCTGATGTGAGGGTGCGCCTCATTCAGTTCTAGATTATACATCGCTTCTGTTGGACTCCTTCACATTGTTTAGACTTGGTTTTGAAAACACACCAAATTGTTTTGGAAATGTAAAACAGAGGACGCTGACACTGTGAAACATAAAACATTCAACAATAACCTATAATTTCTGCTTATTTATTCCATCCTTTCCTCTTTTAATGCCTGTGTGTTGTGGCTGATGGTGTGTCTATGAGGGGGTTAATTCGCCCAGCGCCGCAGATACTCTAAATCATCTTCAATCTCATCTTCGTCCGTCTTGGCTTCGGGAAAGAAAAAACAAAAATACTCAACAACAATTTGCATGAATTAGTAGACACTGCAGTCAACTGCAGCTTGTATTGTGCCATGGCATGTTGAGCTGTTATCATCTGCTTGTCAACTCATTTTTTTAAGAAACTAACATATTAAGTTGCACACTGCTACATTTGCATGTCATTTGCTGCAAGTGGCTTCATGTTCATCTATGGTGTGACAAGTCCTCTGCTTCACCGACTACGCTAGCAGACAAAGTTTTAGTATCTGGTCTTCAGATGGTTCTTACCAGGTTGGGATGGTGATGCAGGGGACAACACTTTGCAAAAAGGGACTCTCTCTTCCAGTTTGTCCTTCTCAAAGAGACTAAGATCCAGATTCTTCACCAGCCTCTCCAGCTCTGCCAGTAGCTCATCCTGAGACACACACACACACACACACACACACACACACACACACACACACTTGTCATGATATAGCAAATTATATTGATCAGAATAATGCACAAATACAAAAAAGACTAATCAGTTCATATAAACAAAATCCATGTCTGAAATCACAAAAGTTACTCAAAAATTAAATTCCTGAAGGAATTACCGTCATTGTACCTCATCAAATTCCACTCCAAGGCTCCCAGATGTGTGGAGGGTGTCTGACATGTCTAGAGTCGGATCATGATCCTCTGTAATGTCCTTGATCAGGTCATTCATCTCGTTGAGAATATCTCTGAAACAGCCAGCAGAAAGTGCTATCTTTCAGATATTCATACATGTCATCAATTCAAAAGATCTCCTATGCTGATGTCTTTTCCCTTACATATTTTCATGAGCGGACCTCATGGCCTTAAGAGCACAGTCGATGTACTTGATGTGTTTCTCATGGCACTTCTTTCTTCTCAGCGCCTGCAGAGCCACTGTGAGAAGTGCATAGGGAGATACAGTATATGAGTAGGAATGTTCTCAACCAGTTTTAAACAAAACAGCAACAGCACAGTCATCCCAAATATAACTACTGAGCAATGTTATCTTAATGGCAGCTATAATTTCTGTTCTAATTTCTGTATAACATTAGTCTTTTATCAGAAATGTGTGGAAATACAGGAGGCCTGCAGGTTTCTTGACAGATACCTGAGAGCACTAAAGTACAGACACACTTCTGTCATTATTAGTGTAGTCTCGCATTGTCAGACCTTTCTCCACCGCGCTACGGAGGAGGGTCTGGCTAGTCCGCACTGCATTTGGGGATAGGAGAAAAACGTGCTCTGGTTTATTGGCATTTCTTTAAACCAATCACAATCATCTTGGGCGGTGCTAAGCTCCGGACGGAGCCACGGTGCCTCTGCTAAATAGTCTCAGGAAGGAACTTGTTTTGGTGGAACATGTGTACGTTCAAAAGTAGTTTTAGTCGTGCAACAGAAAACTCAGATTGGACAGATAGTCTAGCTAGCTGTCTGGATTTACCCTGCAGAGATCTGAGGAGCAGTTAACCATAGTCCTCACAAATCCACAAGAGGTTAGAACGCCGACACAGAGACAGAGGAAGGGGACGGACATCCAGCCGAAATGAGGGACATCCGGCGGAATTTCCGGCGGCACCTGAACAATCCCAGAAGTGAATCCGCGCCGATATAGACCACTATTAGTGTAATACAGTATTATGATACAGTATTCCCCATTGCCAGACCTTTGACTTTAAACCCTTCTCACATCAGATATGTTGACTTGTCACAGCAGAAAAAGCACGTGGGAATTATACTCATGAATAAATGATGGCTCAGTTCCATTATAACCCCAGTAAGCTATTCTACAGTGGCCTAGTGAGCCATCTTGCACATGAACTGGCGCTACTGCAGATGTTATTGAAGTTTAGGGTTTGGTGATTGATATGATGATACATATCGGATATACATCTGTCAACAGTCAGACATATTGCCATACTATCTACACTGTGGTATATCTCCCTTTAACATCTCTCGTTGTAATAGATCATTCTACACAATAATGTCAATTAGTTAACAATACTCATTTCTGACCATTTTGATCTCTATACATTAATGTGATAAAGTATTTCAAATGTTCAGAGGTTCAATACATAAAAACATGGAAACGACATGTTCATCTTAATCAGCCAATGCTGATGACCAAAAAAATAATACCATACCAAACATTTTAACACATCTTAAAAACAATATAAAAGCCGTTTTAGATATAGGTATAATTCAACTTTACAAAGTTCTGGTTATAGGCTACCATATTATTAAGCCATAACGTTAACGTTACCCCATGAGGGATAAAGGAGAAACTACCGTGTAGTGTGTGTAACAGGTACTCTTCACCTGCCACTGCTATTAGTGCAGTAACATTTGTGGGATTAGCCCAAAACAGACACTTCTGTGTTGTTGGTTTTCTCAATTGTTACCCACACCTGTGCTTTTCTTTCGCCATGTGTATCACAACATGCTAATGTATTATTTCTAACGAACATAACGGCTATATTTGGGTTAGAAATGGCCTGGTTGCTTACTGTAATGGTAGGTCAATCTGCAGTTAGCTAATTAGCTAGTTTACGCTAACGTTAGGTTGTCACTGATACACTGTTACCTACAGTGGCTCATTGTATGTTTTTATGCTTATTAAAGAGTTAAACAAGGTATACTGTTAGCTATATCAACAGCTTTATAAATCTACGTCTCACCTCTTCTGTTCCTGATGCTGTTTTTCTTGGCCACCAGAAGTTCCTGGTCGATCTTTGTCATCAGAAAGTCTTTCTTGTTCATCAGCATCTCCTCTCTCTCGGGGAGTTTCTCCATCTCCTTTTGTTGGCAGGGGCAGGCCATCTTTCTCGCCTTTCCTCCTCCACTACACAGCTTACTAAACAAAGGCATACCGTATCTGACACACACTGGCAGCTTAATTAACAGGGCTCCGACCCTGGCCTTGCACTGAATAGTGCGGGTTGTAGCTATGGCTCCCTGTTACCTGGAGACCACATTTACTGTAAAATACATAATAATGCAAAAGTGTTTGTGTGAACCGTAACGTATATATCGATGGTGTGAACCATATTGAACATTTATTGGAACGAGACTTGTCTAAGGAGTACAACAATGTCATATTAATACTATTGCCTATATATTTCGAGATATAGGCCTAATTTAAATATTATGAACTTTCAAACATGCAAACAATTGTGGAAGAGTACAACAAGTGTGTGATTATTGGCTGCCATTAAAAAAAAATTTAAATGGTTTCAAAACAGTATCGTGACTAAACTTTGACTTATACCAGTCTGTGATAATCCATCAACATATGTTCCCATTGATCTCAACTGTTAGTCAAAATAATTCATAATTTCAGCTTTTTTTAACTCAGAAATTAGGTATATTTTTATATAAATGCGTTTTATTGACCATATATTAAAACAATAAGTGTAAAACTAGTGGTAATAGGTTGGAAAGAAGTTGGCTAAGAAGATGTAACACAGAATTGGATGATAATTTATACTTCATGCTTTATAAACTGGCCAAACAGACCGGGTCAATTTTGACCCGGGAGGACAACAAGTGCATGGTCGATGGGAAGACAACACAAGGGTTAAGTCAAGTCAAGTCAACTTATTTATAGAGCACATTTAAAACCAACCAGGCTGAACAAAGTGCTGTACAAAGTTATATTATGTTATAAAAACAAAGACAACAAATATAGACACAATGAACATCATACACACAACACACTTCTATACAAATGTCCCTAAAATAAATGAAGTATGATTACTTTGATTTTTTTTTTTTACTTAAGTACGCCTACAAGTAAAATTACAGGTTTAAACATCTACTTAAGTAAAATTAAAAAGCAGTTCATTTAAAATGTACTCAGAGTAAACGTCACTTAGTAACTTTTTAAATATACAAAGTCAGTGTTGTTTGAAATAAGTCAAGTTACCCACTGAAAACCTCACTCAGGCTAGGCAGTTTCTGTGAACATCAGTGAAGTTCAGGTAACGTTTCTACATGAAGACCTAGACTCAAAGATAACAAACACAACTTTGAATGTTGTTTTCATGTGAGGACAGATTCAGAATCACATTATTTGATACATGCAGTGACATTAGTCTTGGAGGCAGCGGTGCAGACATTTATCTGCACTTTCTAAAGAATCCCAGTGTAGCCAATAACAACAGGTACTGGGACAAAATCAATCACACAGCAGCCTAAACAGCATCCTTACAGTGGGAAGAGAAGAGAGCCACTGAAGGTGCTGTAGTTATTCCCATCATCATAGACTGAATAGCTTGATGGGAGATCCAGGTGAATTGTATCTCCAGCTATCAGCTCCAAGACAACAGAGTTAGTGAAATAATCAAGTCCACCTACTTCCTTTCCCTTATGATTAAACATGATCCTCTGGTTGTTCTTGTACAAGTATACACCCATTCTACGTGTTCTGTAACCACACACAGTGAACTGGAGATAGTAGACCCCTTTGACTGGTGCTGTGAAGAAGCCTACAGAGTAAGAGTTGAGAAGGATTTATGTAGATTTCCATGACCACATGTGTTGATGTGACCTGCAGTACATTACCTGTGCCTGGATTGTAAGCATTGCCAATGCTGGTGAAGACCTTGCTGTATTTCAGTGTGATGTCTGTGTTGTATGGTCCAACATCTCCTGCATTAGTCAGAGCTGTATGAAATGCCAACTTCGGTTTCTCTGTAAACACAAAAATGTCAATGCATGTCATTGAACATGTGTGTGTGTGTGTGTGTGTGTGTGTGTGTGTGTGTCATCACCTGCATTTTCTCTCTCCAGCTGGTTAATCCTGGACTCACTGCTGCTCAGTCTGGTCTGCAAGTCTGGTGTTAATGACATTGAATCACACAGCAGAGCAAACTGTTAACATGCAACTTAGCTTGACAGAAAATGACTGACTTGACTTGGACTAGCATTATATAAAAATATATATATATATATATAACTATTTTTTTATAATTGTTTTTCTATACATGTTTGTTCTTATTTATTTAGGGATATAAATATTTATTCATTATTTATTTATAAAGTAATAGTTGCTGAGTGTGACTGTTTGATCTCTTGTTTTAAGGAAAATGTACGTGCATGTATGCTCGTTGAGTGTTCACATGCATATGTACGTATGTGGGCGTGATAAATGTATTGTACATTAATGTGATTTTACATGTATTCTTGTAATGGGTTGTCTGAGATGTAATGTTTTTGTATTGTGTGTGGACCCCAGGAAGAGAAGCTGACTGCTACGGCATATCAGCTAATAGGGATCCTTTTAGTAATAACAATAATAATAAAAGTAAAAAAGTAGATGTTTTGTACTGAAAAATCTTTCACAGAACCCTGTGTGAGAAAATAGGTATACAAATGTTTTGTACTGAAAAACAGAAGTTTGATTTTGGTTTGTGAATGGTTAAATCAATTTAAAGATTTATTCTGCAGCTCACAATACACACTTCAGTCCAACTGTTAAAGGACAACAGTATTTACAGGAAAAGTAAACAGTCTGTACCCAAAGTCTCTCTCTGCAGCAAAAGGCGGGGCGTTAACATACAGGACCCTCAAGCCAGGGAGTGGAGTTCAAGTCTTTCACTCAGGAAATGCGTGTTCCATGGGAGTGTTTTAATACAAACCACGATTTTTTCCTAAACTTAACTAGTCGTTTCGGTGTCTAAACTTAACTAAACATAACCCTCACTTTTTCTTGCCTAAACTTAACCGTAATCTCCACAGAAATGACCGGCAGCTCGCGGTGCTCTGTACCCAGTGCACAGTCACCTATTCTGGGGTAACTGAACGACCAACTACCGCTGACCTGACAGAGGTCTCCTAGTTTTCGTATAATAGCATACGTTTTAGTGTGCAGAACTTTTCGTAGGATATCATACGAACCCGTTGATGAGAATGCGTTGCAATTGTGGTGATAAACATTGGGAATGGCATCAAACCACGGATACGTTGAATCTTTAAGTTATGTTTTAATCTTGATTGCATTTTAATATTTTCCTCATTTCATTAATGCCACATGTAATGCTTTTTGAACAGGTTAGATAAATTGGCCAGTAATATAATTGTTAGACAGGTATTAATACCACAAACTATTACCTTTTCTCTTTATAAATACAGGATACTGCAGTTAAGACTGCAGTATGTTAGGGGGGGAGTGCAATCAGAATCAGAATCAGAAAAGCTTTATTGCCAAGTATGTTTTTTACACATACAAGGAATTAGTTTTGGTGTTGTAGGAGCACGTCACACATTCTCTAAAATAAGTTAAACAAACAGGTTAAACAGAACAAACAATATAAGTATAAATATATGTATATATACACACACACACACACACACACACACACACACACAGAATTTCTTCTCTGGAGAAAGAGATCCGGGTACCATCGCAAAAAACAAAGTTCAAACAAAAACAAAACAAAACAACGTGCACAGACACACCGAGTCGCGCCATCTTAGATAATAAAAACAATTCAGTGAAATACCTGCGTTCTCTTCTTCAAGGTCTCTAGTTTTGCTCTCAGTGGCAGTCAGTCTAGTTTCTTGGACTGAAAAACAGAAGTTTGATTTTGGTTTGTGAATGGTTAAATCAATTTCTAAAACAGACTCAACTTGCTGCAAGTAAACAAACTGTTAAGAGAACTCCAGTGATTTTGTCCATTCTTTGATAAATAATTTATCTGTCCATACCAGAAGTCTCTCTCTGCAGCAGCTCCACGTGCACCTTGGTGACGATCAGCTCAGTTTTCAATTGATTCACCTGGTCCTCACTATTCTTCACTCTGGCCTCCATGTTCCTCAGCTCCACCTGGAGCTCCACCACCATGTCTCTGAGGGCCCTCACCTCTGCCCAAATGTCAGAGGTGGTTTGCTTTGTGGTCTGCTCAGTCCATTCGTCACCTTCATCTCTTGGACCTGCCTCAAGAAACGTGTTGATCTCACCCACCTCGCCGGGGTCTCCATCCTCCCCCTGAGCCCCTGACCCACATGGACCAAGCAACAACAACAGCAAACCAAGAACAACCCTCACTGTCCAGTTACACATCTACAGAAAGGTACAGTGGTAGAGTTGGCCTGTCTTATATAGTCTCCCAACTTGAGCTGGCTAAACGAATGGGAAAAACAACAAGTGTTTTTGTCTGATAGTGGGACTCAAGGCTGCTGATGTTTTAATTTGATCTCTGTGCTGGTGAGAAAATACAAGCTGCTACATCCTTATGTTAAATCTGAGGCCTTTTTATGCTCAAGACCATATTCTTTCAACCAGTAAACATGATCCTTTGGTTGTTCTTGTACAATTTTACACCCATATCACCTGCTTGGATTTTACACACAATGAACTGGAGATAGTGGACCCCTTTGACTGGTGCTGTGAAGAAACCTACAGAGTAAGAGTAGAAAAGGATATAAATCCTTTTCTACTCTTACTCTCCATGACCACATGTGTTGATGTGACCTGCAGTACATTACCTGTGCCTGGATTGTAAGCATTGCCAATGCTGGTGAAGACCTTGCTGTATTTCAGTGTGATGTCTGTGTTGTACGATCCATCAGTCAGACCTGTAAAAAAAGACCACCTTCGGTTTCTCTGTTAACACAAAAAAGTAAATGCCTGTTATTGTGTGTGTGTGTGTGTGTGTGTGTGTGTGTGTGTGTGTGTGTGTGTGTGTGTGTGTGTGTGTGTGTGTGCGCGCGCTGGCTGAACGAATGTGAAAAACAACATGTGTTTTTGTTTGATAGTTTGACTCAAAGCCTGATAGAACACTTTTACTTTAAAACCCTCTCATGCAGTCACAGCAGTGGTGGAAGAAGTATTCAGTAGAGCTGGGCAATATGGAGAAAATCAAATATCACAATATTTTTGACCAAATACATCGATGTCCATATTGCTCCGATATTGTAGGGTTGACTATTGGTGCTTTCACAAAATATTAACACAATGAGCTTTTGGTAAATAATCACCAATGATGTGGGTATACTGACTAACTATATCACGATATACACATATACTATGACAACCAAAATGTAAGACGATATCTAGTCATATAATCTTAGCACAAAAAGTAAGGAAATTTGTGTTTGGTAGATTATTTCTCTGTGGTAACAATGCTTTTTGGCAATAAATCTTACCGTTGGAAAGCCTGTTTAGTTCCCTTTCAAATGGTGCCCCATTTGTAAGGAACATGCATTTGTGGGATGAGCAGCAGAGCTGAGTATGGGGGTTGCGCCCATGAAAAACAGCAAAATAACCTGTTTGGCAATGGCAGAGAAGATTTGGCAAATTTTTCATGAGGTAACCCACATACTCAGCTCTGCTGCTCATCCCACAAATGCATGTTCCCTACAAAGGGGGCACCATTTGAACAGGCTTTCCAACGGTATATGATTTTTGCCAAAAAGCATTGTTACCACAGAGAAATAATCTACCAAACACACATTTCATTACTTTTTGTACTAAGTTTATATCGATGTCGATGACTGGACTAAATTGAAGAAATTGAGGGATTATCTAAATATGAATAATTAAATACAATGTCGGTAACAAACAGCAGAGGGCAGCAATATGCCATTGCAGCGTCTAGACTAGAAATAATAAAATAAAGAAATGATTGTAAGGCCGTAAATTAAGTATAACAAAACGTCAGCTAATCTCATGAAGTTAATGAAAATCCATATCTTTGTTAGAGCCATGCTCTACCGTTTGGTTCTATCAAATGTTATTTAGCTCCAGGTTTCTAAATGATGCTTTCCTTTAGTTTAAAATAAGAAATGAAGTCAATAACTATGTCTTTGCATTGTTGAAATAAAGATTTTTCTAATCAACAGTATTACATTGTGATCCTGAAAGTCCCAAATGATATGAGAAGGTGCTAATGTACTTTTGTCCATATTTATTTCACATATTGCTCTAGTTTGTGTTTCACAGCTATATATTTCCTCAAGGTTTACTAAACCTCAAACTGTTCTCTAGTTCTCCTGGCTCTGTTAATAACCTTTCTCTGACATCCATCTTTGCTGCAGCCGGGGATCGAACCGTTGACCTAATGCTGCTGTAACTCAGCTAACGCTGGACAACAGCGTCCTCATGTGGCCAAACGACGCAGCTGTCCAGAGCACATGAAGGGCACCAGTTCAATGACAACATCAGGGCTTTCTACTTTAGGAAGAAAACTGCAAACATTCAAATCTTACATTCATCTCAACTATTTGGAGAATCCGTTTAAATCAAAAACAGGTAAACTGTGTGATGTCAGCTTGTTAAATGTGAATATGTTCTAATTTCTTCTCTCCTCTGGGACAGGAAACTGAATATCTTTGAGTTGGGGACAAAACAAGACATTTGAGGACGTCATCTTGGGCTTTGGGAAACACTGATCTACATTTTATAGACCAAACAACTCATCCATTCATCTAGACAATAATCTATGATGAAAACATTGTTAGCTGCAGCCCGAGTGAGTTTAAGTTTAGAGTAGCAAAACAGAGCTATGTCCCAAATAATAGCCACACAAGCTGCCAGAAGTTCTTGGATCAGTAAAAGTGAAGGCATCTCTGTGCAGGTTTCCTCCACCTCTCAGCTCTTTACCTTCAGTTAACTCTGATACAACCAAACACAAGTCCAGAAACATGTTGGCCTTTTTCAATCAGAAGACACAGCTCAAGAGTTTCAATTTTTATTAAAAAACAGAAATTAAAACAGAAATCTTCTCTCCTCCACTCCAGCTAAGATGGTCTGATAAACAGAGAGAAAAAAGACTTGTTAAACATGTGAAGTTCATAGAAATACAACCAGAGACAGTTTAGAAGGGAGACGCCCCCCTCAGAGTAACTTCCTGTTTCATTTCAATATGCAATGTAGCAATATAACGGCAGACTTGAACAGCTGAGTCGCAGCGACCCCATCAGCTCGTTTGTGTATGGTCAATATGCTTTATTTTGGCCAAATTCTTAGAGGGATAGTCAGCGGTGGTGTCTAATGTGAATATAGATATTACATGTTCATGTGTATTAGTGATGAAGACAGTATTTCTATTGTCATCGCGATATGTGTGATCACAAAAAGCCACCTGATACCCGATGGAAATAGAAAATCCTTTTTTAGTTTAGTTTTGTTGCTACAGGCGGGAACATTGCGGTTGTGGAGATTGCTGCTATCCCCTGCAGTCGGCATGTCAATAGTGCAGTATTTTAATATTGTTATCGCGACAGCCCTAACAGAAACCAATAAAAAAAATAAACTGATGCAATCTACCATCAACTAGCATCAAAAGAAACTTACTTCTTTCTCTCCATGGGGTTGGCAGGAATTGCCTTATGGAGTGGCGCTAGCTTCTTATGGTATGACACCACCATTCTTGGGGACACCACCACTCCCAGTATTCAAAAGGAGGGGCCCTTGACCTTCCCTCTGTCCTGATTATCAAACGAGTGGAAAAACAACAGTGCAGTTTCATCAAGTATCATGCTTTATTAGAAAGGCAGTTTAAGAATGCTTTCACTTTCAAGGGATAGGCCTTTTATGTATGTAATGGGTACCGGCTTGGCACCCGTTAGCAGGTTATTGCAATAATACTGTAACAGCAGGACAAAGTACACATAAAGAAGTGAGACACAACGACGTGTTGTTCTTTCTCCATTCAACTGGATTATGAACTCACTTACGGCACTCCCAAAGTGTACCGGATGCTGTGAAAAGCTACTACTGCCACCTACTGGCGCAATATGGATTAGCATGCCCTTATTTTTCTCCTTACTTTTAAATGATCAAACTATAAATTAAGGTACCCAGAAATATGAAAATCCATCTTCAAAGCAAAACAATAAACTCTTAAAAAAAAAACAATTCACCCCGACAAACAAAAATGGCTCCCGACATTTTCAATTAAAATTGGCTCATGCCCCCTTTAAACTCACAACATTACGCATTATGTAGAGAAACCTCAGGTACTTAAAACACTACTTAACAGCAAAGTCTCTGTGGGGGAATGTATGCAGCCTGCATAGGGTAAATATATGGCATGTACAGTGCCTGGGTGTACATGATATGGCGTGGTTGCGGTATGCAAGGCAGCACGTATGGGACAAGTGAGTGTGGAGATGAAGTGTGCTCAGTAGCTATGCAGCAGGTGAGTATGGATCTGTGTGAATAGAAACTGAATGGATGTTAGCATGTGACTCCACTGATGGCTCACCGAATGAGTCATATGTGAGGAATCTACGTGGTCGTCTGTCACGTACAGACCTTCTAACCTCTGTCTGGTTGTGCTCAACAGGAGGAGTCAGGGGTCCGCTTTCAGTATCTGAGTCAGATTGCCCATTGGCTCCGTATTCTTCTTCGGGCCTGGTGGGGTCAGGTAGAGTTTCATCAATGTTTTGTTCAGTTTCATCTTGTGTAGGTAACAGGACATGGTCTGGTAAGTGTCCAGGTACAGTATGGCTTTCCATCCCTACAGGTTCTGGAGCAGCTGGATCTGTTACCGAGGTACGGGTAGGATTTCAGAGAGTAGTAGATTTCAGCAGAGTCAGTTGTTCATGCAAGGTAAGCGGTCTCTTGTCTGTTCTTGTTGCCAGTATCCTCAACCAGTAACCTGAGGCACAGTCATCATCTGAATCCGAGTTGTCGCTCTCATCTCTTCCCTTTTGTATGTCTGTCTGTTTTTCTCGTCTTTGTTTATGTTTTTGCTTCTTTTCCAGAGGTGAGATGATTTAAACAGGTAGATCATTTACCAGCAATAGGAGATTACGGTGCAGTGTTCTGGTTTTTCCCTGGTCTCCGGTTTCAGAACAGACAATGTACACTGGACTATCAGAAAGCTGCTTTTTGACTTTGTAAACAGTCTTCTCCCAGTATGATCTTAATTTGCCTGGGCCTCCACATTCACTGAGATTCCTGACCAGAACCCGGTCTCCTGGTTGCAGCACCATTCCCTTGACTTTCCTGTCATAAGTTACTTTCCCTCTTGCACTGGACTTTTTGCTATTCTCACTAGCAATCTGGTAGGCTTCTGACATTCTCTCAGCCCATTTTTCTACATATCCTCTAGGTGAGTATGGTTCCTTTTCTTCTCTGAACCCAAACAGCAAGTCAACAGGAAGATGTGGATGACGGCCGTAGAGGAGGAAAAAGGGTGAGTAGCCTGTGGATACATGTCTGGTACAGTTGTAAGCGTGTATAACGTGGGAGGTGATCCTTCCACCGCAGTTTCACGCTTTCAGTCAATGTCCTCAGCATCTGGAGTATGGTGCGGTTCAACCACTCAGCTGGGTTTCCCTGTGGGTGGTAGGGTGATGTTCTCGAGTGACCAACTCCAGACAGTTGTTGCAATGTTTCGAATAACTTATTTTCAAATTCACGGCCCTGGTCGTGATGCAGTTTGGATGGGTATCCAAATCGGGGTATGAAGTCACTGAAAATACGCTCGGCAGCTGTTTTTCCGCTCTTGTTCTTTGTGGGATATGCCTGAGCAAATCTGGTGAAGTGGTCAATCTCTACCAAAATATATTCATACCCTCCACAACTGGCTTCCAAGTGTAAGTAATCAATGCACACCAGTTCTAAAGGGAAGCTGGATGTAATGCTACCCATAGGAGCACGAACTTGTGCGACAGGTTTCTTGGCTTTAATGCATGGGCATTTTCGTGTGACATAATCCTCTATTTCTTTTGCCATAAAGGGCCAGTAGAATTTCTCCCTAGCAAGGTGAAGTACTCTCTCTGTGCCAACATGGCCCAACTCATTGTGTAGGTATTTCAGAGCTAGTGTTTTGTATTTGGAAGGGAGAACCAACTGCTTCCGTCCATTCGTTCTTCGATAAAGGAGGTCATTTTCTTAATGTAGCCTGTTCCACTCATGAAACAACTTTTGAGCGGCCCCATTTACAGTTTTCCGTATTTCATCTATCAATTTGGTGTTTGACGCCTTTAACTCGATTATTATTTTAACTTGGTTTATGGTTTGGTCCTTTCTTTGTGCTTTTACAAGATCATCATGGCTGATGGTTGGCAGGTCAGAATTTGACTGTTGGTGATGGTCTGGGGAGGAGGTGTTGAGTGCTGCCACCCAGGCTACATCTTTGCATTTAGCTGCGTAACTTCCATCCCATGTTGCCCGCACTGCCTCATCTGAGAACTCCTCTGTGCAAGTCATCTGGTAGGTCTCCATAACCAGGGGGAGGCGAGACAGAGTGTCCGCGTCCACATTTGACTTTCTGGGCAGGTATTTGATGTCAAACCGGAAGTCTGAGAGTTCACCAACCCACCTATGACCAACTGCATTTAACTTTGCTGTACTCATTACATAGGTCAGCGTGTTGTTGTCTGTGTAGACGGTGAAGTGTGGAGAATAGTACAGGTAATCGCGGAATTTCTCACACACAGCCCATGTCAATGCAAGGAACTCCAGTTTTCCACTGTGCAGGTGGTAATTACGTTCAGCTGGTGTAAGTGTCCTCGAACCATATCCAATAACTCTCAATTTTCCATTCTGGTGCTGATAAAGGACAGCTCCTAGGCCCTTGTCTGATGCATCTGTATGCAATGTGAGGGGCAAGTTAAAGTCCGGATATGCCAAGACAGGTGGATTTGTTAGGAGAGAGACCAGTTGTTCAAGGGCGTCTTGATGTTTGGTTGTCCAGTTTACATGCTCTTTGGAAGGCAACTGTGGGCGTTTTGCATTTTTTTCTGGTGCTGAGATCTGGGCTTTCTCTGGTTTAGTTTGGAGTAGCTCATAGATCGGTTTTGCAATCAGGGAGAAATCTTGAATGTATGAACGGTAATAGCCCAGGAACCCGTCAGTTTCCTTACTTCCCCAACTGTCTGTGGTCTCTTGTTTGTCAAGTACCGCTTCCAGGTCACGTGGGTCTATTTTGACTCCCTCAGCTGACACAAGGCGACCCACGTACCTGACTTCTGGTCTGAACAGCTCGCATTTTTCAGCCCTCAAATTCACTCCATGGCGCTGGAAGCCTGGAGAACTTTGCAAAGTGCCTCGACATGTACTTCAAATGTTTTTGCATAGCAAAGTACATCATCAAGATAAGGAATGCAACAGTCATCTCTGAGGGGCCCTAGCATTTCCTCCATGCTCCGCTGGAACACCGCAGGGGCGCTTGAGAGTCCAAATGGGATCCGGACCCATTCATAGAGACCCCATGGGGTAATGAAGGTGGTGAACTAGCGTGAACCCTCAGCGATGAAGCCCTGATGATAGGCTTTGCCTTGGTCAAGGATGCTAAACCAGGCATTACCACCAAGAGTGTCTGTCAGATCCTGTATCCTGGGCAGCGGGTGTCGATCAGTGACAGTCTTTTTATTCAGAAGGGCGCATGCAAGCGATGCATAGCCGCAGGCTGCCATCTTTCTTTCTGACACACACCACTGGGGCAGAATACGGGGACTTGGACTTGACTATCCAGCCTCTCATCAACAGCTCTTGTATGTACTCTTTCACCTCTTTAAACAATGGCTTTGGGACTGAAGAATATGTTCTTTGAACAGGTATTTCATCCCGCAGGGTGATCGACATTTGCAGGCTTGGTATGCAACCCTGTATCATTGCTGTCACGTGCAAAAGCTCCAGCTTCTTCACAGAGCATCTTGTTAACCACTGCCTGTTTTTCCTTATCCAGGTGACTGACGTCAACACTAGGTTGCCATGGAGATGGTCTGGAGCTGGCAGAGGTTGAGACAGCACTGTTGACTGTCACTGTTGGCTTGGGCAGGTCAGGTGAGTCAAGCGAGTCTGGTGAAATCACTTTTTCAACATGGATGGATTCTGCCAATGGCTGTCTTTCTTGGGATGGTGATTGGGTGCTTTGTGTTGTTTCCAATGGGTACAGCTAAATATGGTTTTCTTGGATTTTGCACTTCCAGCAGACCTTCGCCAACATCCAGTTCAGATAGCTGTACATGTTGTCATCAGGTTCAAACAGAAAAACTGAATCAGACAAATCCATGTTGGGTGGGACTTGGCACTTGACCCAGGTCACCTGACCTGCTGGAATGACATTGTCTTGTCTGCCTGTACGTAAAAACCCACACTTCATAACAGGTTCGTTGGTCTGGATGAACTGTACAAGGAGCTCTGCCTTTTCTTGTGGTACCGACATGGATCACAGAGCAGGCTGATGAGCGTTGGAACCAGTTTTTCAGGCTGCTCCTGTATGATCTCCTCCAGCACATTAAAGCCCAACAGTGGTCTCTCAAGAGCAAGCCTACTAACAAGAAAAGGCACAGTAATCGACAAACCAAGGTTTTCATTGCCTTTCAGATTGATAGTAAGAGCAACCCAGCCATCAAATAGGAGGATTTCACCATTTACTGCATAGACTTTCAAATCTTCTTCATCAATAATTTCACTGAGTGGATTCACAGGGGTGTCTGGCAGGTATTTATTTTTCCAGTTCCTGTCGATCATGCTCACCTGGGCTCCCGTATCCAGCAAAGCCGCAACAGCTAAACCATTCATATTACAATGGGTGAGAGCTTTTCTCCCAATGAGCTTGGCTAGGCGTTCACTTTTGCTGTTGGGTAAAACATGAGAGGGTGCTTGGGATTCCTCATTTGGTTGTCTCTGTCTGTTGTCCTTTGTTACATTGTCTCGTGTCTGAGTGTTAACTCTCGCCACACATAGTTTGTCAGACTTAGCAGCATGACATGTGTCGGGTTGGGACGGCTGGGACCCGGTTACTGTCTGTCCCCTGGCAGGGACCGGCTCCAGTTTCCCTGGCGCGTTGGCTTCTTCAGGCAGCCCACTGCCCTGTGGCCATCTTCCCCGCAGTAGAAACAATGTGTACAATTGGGACAGTTCAGTTCAACACACTTCTTACAGCCATATGGTTTTCCTCTTCTATTGTATGTTTTGCCTTGCTATGAATGGCTGTCTTGTTCTGGCTTCTGTGTCTTTATTGACTGTTGCATAAGTTCAACAAGATTGGTACGTTTTTCAACTTTCTCTGTTAACTGTTGGATCATATCTGGCTTTGGTTTCTTTTCCACATTTCCCTCCTTGACACAGGGAGACTGAGCAGCATTAGCCTCCACTAGGGCACTATGGACATTCGTGGGTCTTTGGCGGGTGGATGGACCTAAGCGTCTGTCTCTTTCACTTTCGTCACTCATTACCCTCTTCATCTGTTTCAGGATTGCCTAATCAGTTACTCTAGGATCTGCAAGCAATGGTTTGAGTTTCCTGCAAATGTTGGTGTGTTTGTGACCGAGGCCTTGATACACTGTGTGGAGGAAAACATCTTGTACCGTGTTTGCACTGTATTTAACATCTGTGTCTGCATGTCTTGAGGACAGCAATATTTTCTGCTTGAGTCCTATTGCTCTGTACAGGAATTGTTGAGGTGTCTCATTGTCTTTTTGCTTGCTCCTGGAAAAGCTCCATGTTGCTTTGCTCACCCAGGTGGGAGTGTAGAAAGCCTTTAAGCTCTTCAATAGGAAGGTTGTCCTTGTTCATTAACATGTCCTAGAAATTTCCAGGTTTGATTGCTCTTAGGACAGCCCTCACATTTTCCGAATCACTGAACTGCTCCTTTAATCCTTCTTCAATTTGGCGGCAAACACTATTGTAGCTGATATCTGACCCCTGATCTCCAACCTGACCCCCCTGAATCTTGAACTCTCTACGATGAAGGTAAGAAAGCTCTCTTAAGGAGACCATTTTATTATGTGGGGTGGGTGTGGAGTGTTCACTTAGCTGCTTGGTACAGTCACTACTCTGTGACCTGGTCTGCGCTATTTCAGATGGGTGGATTGTTGGCTGCAGAGTGGATGTGGGCATGTACTGCATAATTTTCTTGAGCTCCTCATAACTCGAAAGCATTTTCTGTAGTTCTATTTCATGTGTGTTCATGGATGTTGTTGAAGAAAGGGGATTGGCCTTAGCATTATCAACGTCAGTAACCTCACTATCAATTGTCACGACTGAGTTGACATTGGAATTGGCTTTATCTTCTTCAACCCTAACTTCAGAGTTTGACAATGGGACCTCGACAACATCCCCTGTCGGGTGCATTTGCAGATCAGACACATGGCCGTGGATGGTTACATCAACTATGTCTTTCAACTGTAGCAAGTGGGCCATACCTGTATCCTCAGATTCTAGTAAGTGTTCACTGTGCATAAAGTTGCTGATATACTCAAAGTAAGTTTCCTCATCCCCTGACTCAAGCTGGGATTGGTCCCTTCCTGGCACTTGACCCAGCGCCTTGGCTATCTGGAACAGTTCATCCGCAGAGAGAATGAGTAGGTCTTTCTTGATGGTCCACACCAACTTTCTCCTCTCACTGTCTGCCATGGCTGCTTCCCTATACCTCACACTTGGTTACTCAGTCCAGAAACTGTATGGTCAGGTCACTTTTTGGTCTACGGTGTTGGTATCACTGGATCAGCTTCTGGAGCAGCTCATGAAAAATGGGGGTAAAAACATGTGTTGTGATGTAACTTTGGCTATGTTCACTGCATATTCCACAAATGAACGTGCCATAACGGACATGCAATACTGTTGGATTTATTAAAACCTGTTTACCAGGTCACAATAAATTATTGTGACCTGGTAAACAGGTCGAGGGAGGGATTATCTAAATATGAATAATTAAAGACAATGTCGGCAGGGTTCAAAATTAGCACCATCTACTAGCCAAATGCTGTTAAAATATGCAAGTGGCTGGTAGATTTGCTTCATTCGCTAGCCAAAAAAACAATGGTAATGTACTGAGTGGATGGTGAAATTTGAACATTCACTAGCCGTTTGGCTGGTGGACGAAAAAGTTCATTTTGAACCTTGAATGTCGGTAACAACCAATAGAGGGCAGCAACGCGCCACTGCAGCGTCTAGACTGCTCTTTTTGGACCAGGAAGTGCCGTGCCAGATCCACCGATATAACAAAACAAGGGCTGTTAGGGAGATAAACATAGTTTTTCCTTTGATAACCTGGAATCATATTCGTCTTGACATGGAGGGTAAGTCGCGTTTTAACATGTGAACGGTCCATGCTGATAGGTGTTGCCTCTGTTTTAGCTATACAGCCAATCTAATGACAGATAGCTAACGTTAGCTTGTTAGCTTAGCTAGCTAGGTTAGCTGTCAGACCTGTTTTGATTTTCACTTGATTCGTTTTTCATTTCTAACTGTCTGTTTCCAGACTGACTATCAATGTGTCCTTCGGTTTGATTTAACATCTTGTCTTAACGCTGCCTGTCACTGACTCTTTTCCTTGCAAATTACTGTTTTTATTAGGAATGTCACTTTTTTACAAATTTAACAAACATAACGTAACGTCAGATACTTTTAGACCCTCCTTGGGTTTGGACGTGTACGACGACTTAAAACTCAAAGTAACATTTGCAGTTTTTACTGTATCGGTTGCTTTGCATATGACAGAATTGTACCACCAATGTCCTCTGTGTCTGTGTATTTGTAGTAGTTTTTGTACAGTGTTTGTCAAGTTATTTTGGAAAAAAGAGCACCAGATCCTCCCACAAAATCATAAGTGTCCCCTAGGGGACTGAAGTTACATTCATACAGTTGTCAAAAAATATGTAAAAACATTCATTATTGTTAAGGTCTAAGTCAAAGTTTGACCTTTTTGTGTCAGGGTTAGGCAAAGAGCTACAGCTGGAAACAGCCATAATGTATGGAGTTGATCAGAAGTAAAGGCTGCCTTTATATGTCTCCTTCCACTACTTTTTCACTCTGCTTTTTAATATGATTGTTGTACTTTTTCAGTAAAACAAAAGGGGGCTTATCTTCAAGTAAAGAAATGACAGATTGGACAACTCTTTATCTGTTTATGGTCAATCTCAGATAATGACAATCCAATGTTTTAATATATAATGTAGAGTTAGCATATTGCTATGTTACAGACAATCTATTGTGACAATTTACACAATATACACTACATAACTCTGTCTCTCACTGTCTCCACAGACACACTCTTCCAGTTAAAGGTATGTATCAATAAAAAGGGTCAATCCGTATCAGTTTGATAGACCTTATAAAGGTTATTTATTAATGTCCTGTACATCTTTCTCTGTGTTCAAAGTTCACTTCCAAGCAGCTTGAGAGACTGGCCAAGAAGGCAGAGAAGGAGTCGGAAAAGGAGCAGGCCAAGGTTAAGAAGGTGAGCAAACTGGCCCAAGCTTAAAGCCAAGTCACTGGGGCACTGTGGCGGCAGCTAAATGGTTCAGATGCATCCCTGTCATCACAATGTCCCACAATGTTCTCTTGCATAGCGGGACCTTTGTTGCATATCATACACCTCTCTCTGTCCCTTTATCTCTACCGTGACCTCTCTAACGAATAATAATATGTTAATTTATATGGCACCTTCACAAGTAAAAGACAGAACAAAAGTCATAAAATGCTGACATCAAGCTAAAAACATAAAATACAGTTAAAAAGCAAGTCTAAACAAATGGGTCTTGAGCTGCTATAATGGCAAAATGCCCAAAAATAATCTTTAAAAAAAAAGGCCAAGCTTCTTTTGGTGCAATTTTTAGCTTTAGGGATTGTTTTTTAAGGTCATATTTACTAACTAAAGTGCTCTTTGTTTAGCACAAGTTAAACATGTAAAGCATCCAGACAGATATCATCTGCATGTTCTTTCTTCCCTTTTCTCTGTATCAGTTGGATAATGTGCTATGTGATCTTTGCAGTCGGCCTGTAGTGGGTGTTGATAATGTTTGGGTGTGGCTGTTTGGGGCTGTGCCAGTATCTCTAGATCTATTCCAGACTTGTTAAGTCATTGTATATATGCAGCCCTATCACTGGCCAATGGCAGCAAAGGCTTATCAGATGAGTGAAAAACATCAATAGAAAATACAATGAATTAGATCATTATGGAGTGTAAAAACAAATATGAAAAGCTTTTTCTTTTCCTTTTACCTCCAGTCAATCAGTAGAAAGTAGCGCTTCAGTGCTGTTGCAGTCATTCCCCGGCTGCAATGACGGTGCAGAGAATCGGAGAGCGCAGATGCGGAAGATCCGGAAATGCTGACCAATCAGAGCAGACGGGGCTTTTTTTCAGGAGGGAGGCTTAAAGAAACGGGCGTGTTTCAGACAGAGGGTATAAATACAGGTATATTCAGACCGACAGTATGAGAAAATAATGGTTTTTTTTTTTACATAAAAGCATGTACACGTGTTCTAGTAATTAGTGTTAGCTAGCTATCTTTTGGCGTTTTTCCATTACATGGTACCTGCTCGACTCGCCTCGACTCTACTCGCCTCGACTCAACTCGCCTCACTGTGCGTCTGTTTTCCATTGCAGATTTTATTACCGCCTCAGCGTGGCTGGTCGTCATAGCAGCGCTGCAGTAAACTGCCGTGACCTAACGCGACACACACACAGAACAAGGAAGGTGTGTGTTGTTGCCAGAAGACACATTTAGTTTCAAATGAAGCTGGAGGCAGCAAAAAACACAGCGCAGGCTAAACTATTTAAAAATGGCGGGTTTGTTCAGGACACCCCCCTCTGTCGCTTTCACGTCACCTTTTGGTATCGGCTCAGCTCGCTGGGAACCTCAACTGAGGTGGTACTAAAAAAAGTACCTGTTAGCAGGTACCAGGTACTTTTTTTTCGTAATGGAAAACCAAAAAAAGGCGAGTCGAGTAGGTACCATGTAATGGAAAAGAGCCATTTGTTACCATTAGCTTGCCAATTCAAATTATTTAAATATGGTTAGAATAGTTTATACAGGAGTACGCAGTATATGGGTGATGAACATTCCCACTGGTGTAGTTTGATGACGAAGGTAGCTACTGAAGCAAATCAGTTTTGGATATTTAACTAACAGTATTATTTATTGATATATTCAGCTGTATTTTTAACTGGTCTAATTACTGTTTACTGCCCTTTGTCAGTTTTGGTGCTTCATGATTGGACATCTTTTTGTTGTCATCAGTAGATTATTTATGGGCATTCTACTGGTCAAGTGACACATCAGTCAGCAGGGGGCAGCACAACTTTAGCATTGTATAACATCATGCATGGCTAGTCATTTCTAGAGGTAAATATATATAGGTCATTAGGCATTGCTGTTCTAATTTCAAATGCATGTTTGGTTTGGAGATTACAGAAGACATATCTAGGTGACTTCTCTCATGGAACCATGAGGTTACACAGATCTGTTATCCTCTCACTGGCCAGAGACATATCTTCACTTTACATTACTCCCATCCTTTCTAACAGCTCACATGCATTTGAAATATGGAGGAAGCTGCTGCTGTTTGTTTTTATTACTGTTTGTATTACTAACTTTATAGGAGCTACACTTGTCAAGATGCAATCCACACAATTAATACTGGAAAAGAAAGCTAGGAAAATAAATCATAACTAGTGATGCACCGAAATGAAAATTCTGGGCCGAAACCGAAAATTCAGGATGCTTTGGGACGAAGTTTGTGATTTCATGAATTTAATTAATCTGATTTGAAAAACTACAAACCAATAAAATGATCACACTTTTATTGAAAGTAACGCACCAAAATTTGACTTGAATATATATAAAACACAATATTAAATATATTATTCTTCATTCAGTTGTGTAACAATCAAATGTAACAGATTATTTGATGTACTCTGCATATTGAATTGGATGTCGTGTTTTCAGGTTGGTGTATCAAACCTGACGTGGGAAAGTTCTTTGGCACCGCACCCCCTCTTGAAATCAAATTTGACGTCTTTATCAGAAACTTTGAAGTAATTCCACACCGCTGACATGATCGGCCTTTGCTGGGTAGCACCGTGATAATGGCTGGATCAGCTGAGAGGGAAATCTTATGATTTAATCTACAAACTATTATTTAAATAGTATAAGATTACTGCCCTGGTTGTATCACGCAGCACTCGTTACAACAGAGAAAGCTAAAGCCTGATCAACGAGTTATTTAAATAATGTATTATAGTTAAATAATGTTAATAGCTATAGATATTTATTTGGTACTACTACTAAACCCAAACTGATAACTGCTTCAAAAATGCAGAGAGTAGCTTGCTTTTCTCCATTTCATATTTTTTTATTGTTTAGTATTTTAGAACAAAATCAGTATCAGTAGCTTATTAGACCTTTTGGTCCGCTCCAGTTTAGAACATAGTCACAGCAATGATGCATCCTCCACAATACAGCCAGTGTTTTTTCCGCAACTTCCGCATCAGCTGAGTAGAGCACACACAAATCAATGTTTGGCAGACACATGGCATATGGATGGTATATGCCAACTGCAAGGGAAAGGTTTTTAAATGAATTCTAGACCAAAATAGTTTGGTGCAAGAAAACTATTAAATGAAACAAAATACTTGTGACCCTGTCTCCCTAACCGTACATGTATGTTGTTTAAAGGGAGGGCTAATTGTTTACGATGTAACGTAATGTGTAAAGCCTTGAGGCTACTCCTTTAGCAGATTGCTTTTGGATTTTAGTATAGCAATAAAAGGTTGAGACCCAAACTATCCACAAGCATAATGTTGTGTGTAATTGCCAGTCAGAAAAAAGGCCTACCGTACTTTATATGAGTAATAATACTGTACTTTGTATTTGGTCAGTCTAAAAAAAAAATAATTTGAAGACATCACTTTGGGATCTGGTAACATCTCATGGGCATTTGTCATCATTTTTGTCTCATTAGAGACAAGGTAAAAGTAAGATTAATCCTAACAAAAATCCTCATCGGTTACAGCTTTTGTTTCATTTATAACAAGCTTATGTACAATGTTGACACTAAAGGGTACGCAATGGTGTTTCTGTTCATCACGTTTACATGTGTGTGCACTACATACACCTGGAGGATTGTACTAGAACGAGGTATGCTAAAGGTGAATTTGAGTTGCCGTTTTTTTGAGTGTTTACAGTGTCTTTGTCTCATCACCAGGCGTTGCAACAGAAGAATGTGGATTGTGCCAGAGTGTATGCAGAAAATGCCATCCGGAAAAAAAACGAAGGTCTCAATTGGCTGCGCATGGCGTCTCGAGTCGACGCGGTGGCCTCCAAAGTCCAGACTGCTGTCACCATGAAGGGAGTAAGTTACTGTGTTCAGTCAGCTCATCAGCGGTGGAAGAAGTGTTCAGAGCCTTTACATAAGTAAAAGTACTAATACCACACTGTAAAAAACACTTTGTTACAAGTAAACCTCCTGCATTGAAAATGTTACTTAAGTAAAAGTCTGTAAGTATCATCAGAAAAAAAATTTACTTAAAGTATTAGTACTCGATACAGAAAAAAACTGGAAACGATTCAGACAGTTCTGTCACTCAACCAAGTGTTTAATGGTCTATTTCAGCTGGACCTGTAGGCTGTAATATTGTAACGTTGGCTAGTTTAATTTATAATATTTTATAAACTACATTTGTTTTGTGTGCTAAAATCTAAATGTTTAAAGTAATAAGTAACTAAAGATGTCAGATGAATGTAGTGGAGTAAAAAGTACAATATTTTTCTCTGAAATGTAGTGGAGTAGAAGTAGAAAGTGGTATGAAAAGGAAAAGACTCAAGTAAAGTACAAGTACCTCAACATTTGGACTGAAGTACAGTACTGGAGTACATGTACTTTGTTACATTCTACCGCTGCAGTTCATTGATACTTGCTGTATACAGTTTTACTATATGTGGGACTATTAAGCAACTATTACCACATCATATGTGTCCTTCCAGAATGAGACAAATCCATCATAAAGGCATTTCTTTCCATCAGGTGACCAAAAACATGGGCCAGGTGACCAAAGCTCTGGACAGAGCTCTAAACTCCATGGATCTGCAAAAGGTCTCTGCCGTCATGGATAAGTTTGAAACCCAAGTCCAGAACCTCGACGTCCACACCTCAGTGAGTGGCTGCAGACTATGTGCATTTGTTCTTGTATATGTACTTTCATAAAGTGCTTGGCTTGCTTTAGTAAATTGTGCATGGTTAGATGTTCTGTCTGACTTGAAAGGGTAACTTTGGTATTTTTCAACCTGGTGTTTTCCCATGTTTTGTGTCTAAGTGGTGGAGTAACAATGTTTGAAATTGGTCCAGTATCAGGGTTTTTCCTGGCTAAGAATGGGCTTTTGGGAGGAGGAGGGGGGGGGGGGGGGGGGGGGGGCATGACCAGGACACGTACAGTAAATGAGTCTGTGTTACCTTATTTGACAGACATCTATTTACCTGTTATTTCTGACAATTTGATAAACAACAATGTATATTATGCTTGAGTAAATAAAGCCCCAATTAACAAAACTGGTTAAAAAAATAATATTAATATTCTCTGGAGATAAAACTGAGATTAGCTCTCATATTTAAGTTTATGTTCTGCTTGTTCAACGCTTGTTGAAATTGCTCTTAAACACATTTCGAGAGGATTTGAATTGCTGTTTTTATTCTCATATTCTTATCATTTTGGTGCTGGTGGTTTTCCTTTGGGGCTGGCTAAAACCTCTTTGGGGGGGGGGTGCCAAAAATTCCTCTATGCAGTCAGCAGCGGCGAAACGAGCTGCAAGTTAACGTTAATGAAAATATGCTGGCTCTATACACGCTAAAAGTATTGTTTATTTAAATGGAGTCTGGTGGGCGTTGCGATGGTGATGAAGGGGCTGATTCTGCTTAAACTAAAAGGATCTTACTCTTTAACAAAAAGGTATCTTTCTAGGGATCCTTTCTGTATGTTGTCAGACACTTAAAATAATCTGAGTCAGCGGCACAAACAGAACTTTGAGTGGACGGAAATTGACGATGCACATTTGCCCTATAGGATTACATTGCAGCCTGGTTTGAGGCTGCCCATTACAGCGTTTTCACTCAATACTGGACTAATTTCAAATATTTTGTTCACATTAGTCACTTAGACACCAATGCATAAAATACTGAAATTACCCTTTAAATCATAAAGAAATCCAACCCAGTTGTTGAGTTTTCTTTTGTCCATAACGCACTCGATCCATCCCTCTCTTTCAGGTGATGGAGGATTCCATGAGCTCGGCAATGACTCTGACCACGCCTCAGGAACAGGTGGACAGCTTGATCCACCAAATAGCAGAGGAGAGCGGCCTGGAGGTGATGGACCAGCTCAGCCAGCTGCCTGCAGGAGCCACCTCGGTGGGTGCAGAGAGCTCTCGGAGCCAGGAGAGGGAAGACCAGCTGTCTCGACGGTAAGGACCAGTGTCTGTACTTGGTACTAGACAGAACGTGTTTTATCCCATAACTACTAGGTTACAGGTTAGAAGTTCCCTTAAAGGGTAATTTAGTTTCGAGTCATTTTTTTATGAAGAAAAACTCAAAATTCTCTGATTCCAGCTTCTTAAATTTAGATTCAGAAAACTTTATTGTCTGTCATGACAGAAAATTGTCTAGACGTGGCCTCAACACAGAAACAGTAAACATACACTTGGACAGTAAAATAAATTGTAATTTTTCCACTGGGGGTCAATAAAAAGTATAAAATAATAATAATAAATAAAAATACAAAGCATTGTGAATATTTGTGAATATGTTGTAGTTTCTTCTCTCCTCTGTGACAGTAAACTGAATATCTTTGAGTTGGGGACAAAAACAAGACATTTGAGGATGTCATCTTGGGCTTTGGGAAACACTGATCCACATCTTTCCTATGTTCCAGGTTGGCTGCTTTGCGGAACTGAGGACTCGTCCCGGAGGAGAGACGGCGCTTGTTCCGGCTGTGTGGAAGCAGACGAGTTTAATGATGGCGACAGGAGCTGTGTGTGTTTCTATTGAACTGTTCCTACAAGGAGGACTTAATGAGCCTATCGATTACCATCCCCCTGCCTGCTCTATAAATACACACACACACACACACACACACACACACACACACACACACACACAGGCTAGAAATACTACCTGAGAAGTCATGAATCTCTCTCTGGTTCACCTTCCCATTTGATCCTTTTATTCCTGTTTCTATCTCCCCCTGTAATAATGTAAGTCCCCGTCGGATCTCATTTTACCTTTTGAGTCTCCTTCTTCTCCGTGTTTCTCCACCAACACCACCTCCTCCTCCTGTTCTCCTACTCAGCAGTTCTCAAACCACACACTTTTGGATGTATGCTTTGTACGAAAAAAAATTTTTTTTCACAAACTAAATTTACAATGATGAGAATGAAAACGTTTTAGTAAGCAGTTATATTGATTATAATGGAGTTTGGCGTCCCTAGCTCTCATAAGGTGCCCGGTGGGTTAAAGATTTATTTACAAGTGTTGTGGGCTCTGTCAGTCAGAGTTTTAATGGATGGTTCTGTTGGGAAGAAGGAGACACATACATTTAATGGGAAAAGAAATACCAGATTTTATACTTTGGTGTTTGGTCATTTTTAAGTTTAAAAGCGATCTCTTGGTAACACTAACAACTCCTTCAGAAGATTCATCCAAACAACAACCACTGCATGACATTTTTATATATATATATATATATATACATATATATATATATATATATATATATATATATAACTGTATGCAGCAAAGGACAATCCTCAGACCTTTTGTTTCTCACTGTCAAAATGATTTATTTTCGTGTTCTACTTTTGTTTTATTTAACTTTGTTGTTGATTATTTCTCATACCTGTATGGGAATTTTTGCTTTTAATGCCTTATTTGGGATGCAGGTGCTTGCATAGGTGCTCCCCCTGCCAGTGCCTGAAGGACAGTAGTTTAGAAAGCAAACAGCAGTAAATATCTTGGTCACAGCCAACTTCACTTCAACTCTGACTGTGATGAGTGAGCGCTCTGGTTGCCATAGCCGTCATAGAGGGACATATATTATCTCTTCAACTCTATAGATTGAAGAAGCTGGATCTCTTTGAGGTGTCCCCCAGCAACACTGAAACCTCACTCAAATATTTTTTGCACCTTCTCTGTCTTAAAATAAAGTAATCATCCCCACCTGTCTTAGTCTCATCCGAAACACTTCCAGTAGAAGACGTCCGTTAGGAGCAGAGATGTACGTGCTGGATCTTATTTGTATTTTTGACAAGAATCAATTGCTACTCCTTTTTTGCCTTGTAAACCACGTAAACAATGGCAACAGCGTGAGTAATGGAAGACAGGTTCTTTTTCTGTTGTTTTTAGAGCTCATAGCTCTGTATCGAGATGCTTGTTAAGTGATTTCACTGGTTTTGATGCGTCCTTCTTTGAGCATTCAATGTAGATATCAGTGAGAGGGCAGGCAGGCCAAAGCCAGACCTCGACCTATGACAGAGCATCTTTGCTGTCGGATGTTTTCCATTTATTTGTCCATTTTAACACAGAAAGGGTTTGTTATTGCTCAACATTCAGCAGACTTTGAAGCATTATTGTTTTCTATATTTATCTTGGTAAAATAAAGTATTGTCCTCTGATGCAGTCTTTCATTTGACCTCAGTGGTTTGAGTGTTGAGTGTTGACAGACAATGCTTAAATTGTTGCGGTTGAGCTGTATATACAGTAGTATGTCAGATCAAATTTCAACCAACAGTAGATGGCACCAAAAACATGAAGACAAAGAATTTGGCTGCAAATGCAGCTTTTCCACAGTAGCAAAGTCAGAAAATAGTTCATGTCACTTCCTCTAAAAATGACTTTTTTGTACATTACTTGAGCTTATGTAATTCAAATGCTTTAAGTTGGGTTAACTTTATTGCCATAAAAACAAAGGTTGTTAGAAAGTTACTTTGGTGAGCACAGCTAGATGTTAACGGTATGTTTGTATGTTCACGCTAGTCATGTGCCATTGGCTTCTTATGTACTTGCACCGCCTCTAACATTAGTTTTCTTCAGTCTAAACCTGGCCCTCAGGAAGTGCTCCGGGCTTTAAAGCCAATTTAACATAGCAGCCAAACTGTCATGTGTCTGTCATGTGATGCCATGGGGCCCAAAAATACTTTTTTTTTACCATAGACCTGTCTTAAGTATTTATAAAATCCTGGCTATGCTCCTGTTTATGAAATAGCCTACTCTTGCCAGGCCATCTAGCTGAGGATAACCTTGTGTGGACTGGTGTTAAAATATCATTTGATGACAAGGCTTTTAAAATTGTCATCATGGCTGCTCTCATCTCATTTGCAACACAACACAAGGCAGATCATGACCACTGCCCTGAGTTGGTTTCTGAATATTCAGACAGATGCAGCATGTTCACACACAGGCAAATACAGGCTGCTGTGTTGTCTGAGTAAACAGTTTAAACTGCAGCACGAAGAGGAAGTTTTCCTGTAATTTCTCACTGAAGCATTACTAGGAACAGTGTCAAGATGGGCGGTGGTGTAATGTTACTGAGGGGCTTTTTGCATTCCTCTTCACTCTTTCTCTGTCCCTCTCTCTTGCTCTGTTTGTGAAATAAGTCATGAGGTAAATTATCATACCATGGGTAAATAATTAGACAGCCCTGGGAGGGGAGCAGCACAAATGCCAGGCAGGAAGTGTGCGTGCCTGGCAGCCCCATAACAACTGGCTGTCGCTCCGTGAAATGTCAAAGAAGAGGCCAGAGCGATCACCCCAGCAGGTTGTCTTGGCGTGCACTGAGTGTTTCCACTGTGGACTCCCCCGCCTTTTTCTTTTTCTGGAAGCCTTGACTTAGCCATGGTGACAGAAGGAGGACACACAACTCATGACAACACAATAGATGATGAACAAGCTGTCCCAGGACTGACGTATACACAGTGAGGGGTGACAGTTAATATCCAGGATAAGGTGTGTGGTGGTTTTCACTGGAAAATACCGACCCAGTAACCTTGCTGAACCTCCAGGGAAGAAAACTGGAGGTTATGAATTGAAAATGGCTTTTTAAATATGTAAGTGACTCCCAGCAGGAGCCAGTTACTATAAAAAGGGATACTGGCAGGGTTGTGCTGACAGAATGGAGTTCCCCTTTAATGCCACACTCCTGCATGGGTTGGGTTGCAGTGTCAGGTTTCCCCGTTGTGTCTGCTGTTTGTGTATGACAAATAAGCAATAGCCTACTTGGCAATGGGTTTGTAACTGGAAACTGTTTAGGGCGAGTGACTGTGTTGATTTTCCTCCATGAGCACAATGGATCAGTGTCACAAGATACAGACAGGCATCAAAGGTCAGGGAACAGAAACTGAGAGTAAAAGGCTAGGCTTAAGAGGGCAATAGAGAGGAGCAATGGTAACAATTACCATGTTTGCAAGAGACAATAAGGAAGACCTTGAGCTGGAAGTAATGTCAACATGAACTCTGAACATCCTTTATAAACAAGCTTTATTATCTGCTTAATTATCACTTCATCATTATGTCTTCAGTTTCTAGCAATTCTGCCATTTTACTTAATTGGTCCGGAAATGAAATGCTACGTTCTACTATGGGAAGGCTCAGCTCTGACTATTAATTAGTTGATGCTGCAGTTGCTTGTACGGAAGATGATTAGGGTAGGGCTGCACGGTATGAGGAAAATATGCAATATACGATAACGTTGTTGAATATCGCGATAACAATATCACTTGCGATAAATAAACAGTGTACTCACCTCTGCATTTCTGCTGCTTTCAGTATTCTGCTACACATACAACAAATTGCTTGTTGAATTTAAAACAATTGAAAGGAAATCATTTCCAACATTCTTTTATTGAACAAATTGAACATTGAATTGGATATAAATGGCACCACTAAAAAAAGTTACATTTGAAAGTGCAGTTTTCTGCTGATATTTTCTTTCAACTCACACAAAAGAATTTGTGTCTATTGCGATATATCGCAGCCTTTTGCGATGTTTATATTGCACAAGTTAATATTGCAATCACGATAAAAAAAAAAAACTGTCTATTGTGCAGCCCTAGATTAGGGCCACATGGGAAAATGTTTTTGAATTGTGGGTTTGAATTCTCAATTTTAATTCAGAACTCAAATACATTTTTCACATTACATACATGTTTGGGCCTAATCCTCTTCTGAATGCTTGTAATGCCTTTAATCCACAAGCTGTCGCAAATGAACGCTGAACAACTATGAGTACTGTCTGAACAACGAGACGATAGAGGGAGAAGAACTCTTGGAGGTATGATAAACCCAAATCAATCTACTATCAATATTTACCAGTTGAAAAGAGTTAGTTAACTAACTGTATTATATATTTATTTTTAGTGTATGCATTATTGTTGGGTAAATTGTCTGTTTTGTGCTGTTTATATGGCTCATGTTGTGCACTCATTTACTCATTGATTAATGAATACATACAGTCAGGTCCATAAATATTGGGACATCGACACAATTCTAATCTTTTTGGCTCTATACACCACCACAATGGAGTTGAAATGAAACGAACAAGATGTGCTTTAACTGCAGACTTTCAGCTTTAATTTGAGGGTATTTACATCCAAATCAGGTGAACGGTGTAGGAATTACAACAGTTTGTATATGTGCCTCCCACTTTTTAAGGGACCAAAAGTAATGGGACAATTGGCTGCTCAGCTGTTCCATGGCCAGGTGTGTGTTATTCCCTCATTATCCCATTTACAAGGAGCAGATAAAAGGTCCAGAGTTCATTTCAAGTGTGCTATTTGCATTTGGAATCTGTTGCTGTCAACTCTCAATATGAGATCCAAAGAGCTGTTACTATCAGTGAAGCAAGCCATCATTAGGCTGAAAAATCTAAACAAACCCATCAGAGAGATAGCAAAAAACATTAGGTGTGGCCAAATCAACTGTTTGGAACATTCTTAAAAAGAAAGAACGCACCGGTGAGCTCAGCAACACCAAAAGACCCGGAAGACCACGGGAAACAACTGTGGTGGATGACCGAAGAATACTTTTCCCTGGTGAAGAAAACACCCTTCACAACAGTTGGCCAGATCAAGAACACTCTCCAGGTGTATGTGTGTCAAAGTCAACAATCAAGAGAAGACTTCACCAGAGTGAATACAGAGGGTTCACTACAAGATGTAAACCATTGGTGAGCCTCAAAAACAGGAAGGCCAGATTAGAGTTTGCCAAACATCTAAAAAAGCCTTCACATTTCTGGAACAACATCCTATGGACAGATGAGACAAAGATCAACTTGTACCAGAGTGATGGGAAGAGAAGAGTATGGAGAAGGAAAGGAACTGCTCATGATCCAAAGCATACCACCTCATCAGTGAAGTATGGTGGTGGTAGTGTCATGGCGTGGGCATGTATGGCTGCCAATGGAACTGGTTCTCTTGTATTTATTGATGATGTGACTGCTGACAAAAGCAGCAGGATGAATTCTGAAGTGTTTCGGGCAATATTATCTGCTCATATTCAGCCAAATGCTTCAGAACTCATTGAACGACGCTTCACAGTGCAGATGGACAATGACCCGAAGTATACTGCGAAAGCAACCAAAGAGTCTTTTAAGGGAAAGAAGTGGAATGTTATGCAATGGCCAAGTCAATCACCTGACCTGAATCCGATTGAGCATGCATTTCACTTGCTGAAGACAAAACTGAAGGGAAAATGCCCCAAGAACAAGCAGGAACTGCAGACAGTTGCAGTTGAGGCCTGGCAGAGCATCACCAGGGATGAAACCCAGCGTCTGGTGATGTCTATGCCTTCCAGACTTCAGGCTGGAATTGATTGCAAAGGATTTGCAACCAAGTATTAAAAAGTGAAAGTTTGATTTATGATTGTTGATCTGTCCCATTACTTTTGGTCCCTTAAAAAGTGGGAGGCACATATACAAACTGTTGTAATTCCTACACCGTTCACCTGATTTGGATGTAAATACCCTCAAATTAAAGCTGAAAGTCTGCAGTTAAAGCACATCTTGTTCGTTTCATTTCAACTCCATTTTGGTGGTGTATAGAGCCAAAAAGATTAGAATTGTGTCGATGTCCCAATATTTATGGACCTGACTGTATATTTATGTAGGCCTATGTTTATCAGCGTCCATCTGGTTGACTTGACTCTGTACATCGGACATTATACACTTCCCTCCCATTTAGAGGTTAAAAAACACCTATTCCCTTTATGTTGGGTTTTTACCCACTGTAGCTAGCTACTGTATCTGTGAACAAATGAACTGTATAAAAAGAAGATAGACAGACAGACAGACAGGGAGGTAGATAGATAGATAGACAGATAGATAGATAGATGTGGTGGTGTAAACCGAGCCCTGGGTATCCTGCTCTGCCTTTGAGAAAATGAAAGCTCAGATGGGCCAATCTGGAATGTTCCCTTTATGATGTCATAAGGGGAAAGGTTACCTCCCCTTTCTCTGGTTTACCCACCCAGAGAATTTGGCCCACCCATGAGAGAGAGAGACATCATGGCTTTCAAATTATCAAAGTGGCAGTTGGTCAAGGCCAGATACAGTATTAGGGGACCACTAAGGTCTATATAAAAGAGACTTCAGATACAGTATTAGGGGACCACTAAGGTCTATATAAAGAGACTTCAGATACAGTATTAGGGGACCACTAAGGTCTATATAAAAGAGACTTCAGATACAGTATTAGGGGACCACTAAGGTCTATATAAAAGAGACTTCAGATACAGTATTAGGGGACCACTAAGGCCTATATAAAAGAGACTTCAGATACAGTATTAGGGGACCACTAAGGCCTATATAAAAGAGACTTCAGATACAGTATTAGGGGACCACTAAGGCCTATATAAAAGAGACTTCAGATACAGTATTAGGGGGACCACTAAGGCCTATATAAAGAGACTTCAGATACAGTATTAGGGGACCACTAAGGTCTATATAAAAGAGACTTCAGATACAGTATTATGGGACCACTAAGGCCTATATAAAAGAGACTTCAGATACAGTATTAGGGGACCACTAAGGTCTATATAAAAGCATCTAAAGAGTCATGTCATGTCATGGGACCTTTAAATTATGAATTTGCCTGTGAGTGTGTAAAACCTGTGATGTCATCCCAATGTAACGTCTATGGACCCGACGTTAAAAGAGAGAGTGAAGGCTGTTACCCACCCGGGTGGTTTGGATCTTTAATGATTCTCCTAGCCTTTTTCTTTCATGCCTGGTGCCTCATATATGCATCATATCGTATTCAGGCAATTCTCAAAGGCGCCATCTTGGGGTCCGGGATCCAGTTCTTAAAATACATCTATGGTAATCCCTGGCAATCCCCCCCCCACACACACACACACACACACACACACACACACACCCCTCCCCCTCCCACTCACACACACACACACACACACACACACACACACACACACACACACACACACACACACACACACACACACACACACAATAGATAGAAATCAGGTGTTCCCTCTCCCATGTGACCGCCCCTGTTTATTGGCTGAGGGACGGGAGAGTTTGGGCCGCTCCGATTGGATTAAGGAACGGTTACGTCAAGATAGTCGGAGTTACCCAGAGAGAGACAGGAAGTAGTGGGATAATTTTCTTTAAAAAATAAACGCAAACTATTCATCATTAGGCTACTAATGACTCATTAGTTATTACATGTGTGTCCCTTACAATTTGGAGAAACAGTGTTAGGTAAGAAAACATTAATGATCCCTGTGTGTGAAGTCCAGAAAATATTACAAACATATATACAAAATATAAAATATATACATATATATATATATATATATATATATATATATATATATATATATATATAATATAATATAATATATAATAATGGCTGGATATGTGAACATGGCTGGATGGACCTGATAAGTGGCCCTGGGAAGAACTGCTCCTTCACCTTTCTGTGTACAGTTGTAATATGCTAAAATAGTACCTGGCCCCAGATCTGCTGTGTGGTAGTTACTGAACTGAAACAATGAAGGTCTTTAAGTTCCTCAACATGACAGGGCCTCATAATCAGGTCATCATTTTGTGATTTACAATGTTCTTCTTTCTTTTCCCATCTACTGTGCATGTAGGCCTATCTGTTGACCTGCAGGTTGCAAACTGCTGCACTTGCCCTTACAGGCAAATCGTTGAATTAAATTGATATATGACTAGGACGCAGCTTAACTCTTGTTGTATTGTCTTCTCGTCGACCATGCACTTGTTGTCCTCCCTCGTCAAAACTGACCCGGTCTGGTTTGTCTGTTTATAAAGCATGAAAAAATATCACCAAATTCTGACTTACATCTTCTTAGCCAAGTTCATTCCAACATAAAAACATTGTAATGCAAATGGCTAAAATTAGGAGAAATATGAAACAACAGGTTTGTATTTTACTGTAGTCCTGGACTAAAGGGCCTGGCTGTTGGGCCCCTAATGATTCCCCTCTCATGGCCCTCCTGTTCCACCTGGAGGTACCTTGTTGCCTCCAGATTCGATAAGGCCAGTGCAACCAGTAGGCTACTCCTATGCTGCAGTATAACACTTTAATAGAGTTCACTTGTGGTAACTTGACTAAACTCAATTTTTATTAATTTTCACTATGTGAGCACAATATATAAAAACAAGCTCTTAAAAATAGATTTTGACACAAACCCAAATGAGATAGTAATCCAGTTTCCTCCTTATTTGACAGTAATCTATGCTTTGGTGCAAATTAAGATAAAATAAGATAAGATAGACTTTATTAATCCCACAATGGGGAAATTCCTGTGCTACAGCAGCTCAAAAGAAAAAAATTACACATATCAGAATAACACAAATACACATTAATTAAACATAGGAGAAAAAATATACATAAAGTATAAAAAATAAAATTAGTTCTAATAATAATAGTAATAAAACAAACTTAGTTACACAATAAACACCTTTATATAAACAGACAGTATATAAACACAGATATACAGATGAATAGAAATGACATATTGCACAGTTGGAGGTAACACAGAGTAATAAATAAATAAATATGCATAGTGCAGAATATTGTCCAGAAAATTCCCAGTGAAATTAGCTATTATTTAAAATGACCAAACGTATCTGCCCATATCATGCCCACTTTATCCAGCCCTATCATAGACTGTATGTATCCCACCTGTTATTCAATAAGATAAAGTCGTTTATTTTGGCATTTGATGGCCGGAAGTCCGACTATACTCGAGCAAGCTTTAAGGAAATAGCTCTGAGCAGCAAGCAAACGGCAGCTGAGCTACGATGCTCTCAGATTTCATCAACCGGGGAAACAATAAAAACGGGAGACGAGGCGAGGCTTTGGTTTACCGAGACAGAAATATTCCCTCCGAGTAGACAAAGGGAAGCCCGTGAGAGACCCGTGTGTGTGTGTGTGTGAGTGTGTGTGTGTTTCCTGCGGGCTGCTGCTGTACAGGACAGGGCGGGGTGATGTTTAGGTTCCGGTATAAAGGCAGCGAGAAAATGGGAACCAGACGAGATGTGGAGCCCGCTGCGGACACTGTTGTTTCATACCGGAGACTAGAATGAGAAGTGTACCGTCCTGGTTTAACAGGGCGGCGGTGTAACCGTGTGGGGAGGCCGCTGGGCAGGCAGAGGAGAAGCGCCCCTCCGCCCCTTGTACGTCAATAAGATGAGGACGCTATTTACGTTATTCTGCTGTCTCTTCCTTATTACCGGCGGAGCAGACCGGGCCACCGGGAACCTAACTGTCGACAGCAGTAACGACACCAACCTGACGGCCGACAGCAGTAGCAGGTATATCGCAATCGGCGACGGGTCATCGCAGGAGTTTGAGTTTCCTGAAAACACCAACGGAGTGATTGTAATCTCCAGCCAGTACCGGAGCGCTGCGGCGAGCAGGAAGGGCCGCCAGAGCTGGAAGCAGACGGTGACAGTCCGCTCCCTGGACCCGGAGGTCCTCTCCATACTTAATGTGACGGATAGCGGCCACGCAGGGCCGGCCAAGAGCTACATTATCAGCATCCGCTCCGGGTTCCCAGGCAGGGCTCAGCTGCAGATCCAGCTGCTGGACCTGGACCAGGACTCGGTGCCTGTTCTGGTCGAAGAGAGGACGGATTACTCCATCAGAGTGGCGCCTGGTACTGATGACCCGGCCACCCGGCTCGTCCAGTCGGGTGGCCTGTCCCATTTCTCTGAGAACCCTGTGCTGTTTGCCTTGCTGCCCCTCATCTTCGTCAACAAGTGTGCATTCGGGTGCAAAGTGGAAGTGGAGGTTCTGCGGGGTCTGCTGAGGAGACCCGTGCCACTGCTCCTAGGGGTGCTGGGTCAGTTCCTGGTGATGCCGTTGTATGCCTACTGTGTATCCCGGCTGGCCTCACTGCCCAAAGCGCTCTCCCTGGGCCTGGTCATCACCTGCTCTGCCCCCGGGGGCGGAGGGGGCTACCTGTACAGCCTGCTGCTTGGAGGAGACGTCACCCTGGCTATCTCCATGACCTTGGTGTCCACAGTGGTGGCAGCGGCCGCCATGCCTCTGTCATCTGCGCTGTATGGTCGGCTCCTGGGTGTGCACGCTGCCCTGCACGTGCCATTTGTGAAGATCCTTGGCACCCTCCTGTTCATCGCCATTCCCATCTCGCTGGGCATGCTGGTCAAGCTGCGCCTGCCCGCCCTCACACGTGTCCTGCTGGCTCTCATACGACCCTTCAGCTTTGCGCTCATCGTGGGGGGCATCTTCATGGCCTACCAAATGGGCGCGTCCATCCTGGCCAACGTCAAGCCCCAGATTGTGGCAGTAGGGGTGACAGTGCCTTTGCTGGGGCTGTTGGTTGGGGCCATCATGGCCAAGCTGGCGGGCCTGGCCCCGGCGCTGAGGAAGACGGTCAGCATCGAGGTGGGTGTCCAGAACAGCCTGCTGGCTCTCGCCGTCATGCAGCTGTCCTTCCGCCGGGTGGAGGCGGACTTTGCGTCCCAGGCGCCCTTCATCGTGGCCCTCAGCAGCACCTCGGAGATGCTGCTCATTGTTTTGGGGTACTACACCCAGCGGAGGTTGTGTGGGTCTGTCGTGCCCAGGAGTGACGCCTGATTGTAGCCACAGTTTTGTCAGGGGCGTCGGACTAGGGGGGAAAAGGGCAAATCCCCAAAAGATGCTAGAATGAATAGCTGTGGATGCAGGGAGGGGCCCATAGAAAATGCCTTTCTACAGGGCCCAGAATTTTGTGCTACGCCCCTGGTTTTTGTTCAGAACTTTTTGAAGAATTAAGTCTTTTAAACCTGTGGAAATGTTGTGTCCCAGTCTTGGCTACAAGACACACAACAATCACCAGTCCAGTCATCACTGCTGGTGGTACACAGGACAGTGAATGGACTTTTTGTGTTTTTCTGTTTTGTTTTCGTATTTTTCATGAAAACCAAAGGCCTTTTACCCCCTTCTAAGACCTTTTTTTTGTGTGTTTATTTTACAGTATGTACTTTTTAAAATCAGATTATACTGTGAGGTACTCAATGTAAATATTCCTAAGAAGAGACATACCTATAAAAGAAAAGATATTTTTCTACCAGATTACTTTTTGTAATCAAAAAGCAAAGATTGATTTGCATCATGTTTACAAGAGGTCCATGTGTCTTAGCCTGGGGGAGAATTTTGGGGTTAATTGGAATCGTTTGGGAATCAAACAGGAACATGATGATGATTATGAAAGTATTTGCTACTGATTGTGATTTCCTGGATCTGCGAATCCATGTACTTGAATATGGGAGAGGAGAAATGAAGAAAAAGTAAATAAAAACATTGTTAAAGCAGGCTTCAGTTTGTGAAGGAGTATGTGTGCCACGAAACGCTGCTAACAGGTCAGTGTTAGAGAGAGCCAGCCAACAGGCTGTTAGTTGTATAAAGAGTGTGAGCAGAACACACTCAGGGACTGTTTGGTTTCACCTTTGCACACAGATGGTAGAACGCTTGTTCAGCGTTTTGCATGTTTAAAGAGCGGCTTCATAGTATGTGCTGAATTTCGTATGTGTTTGAATTAAAGCTACTGATAAAAGTTAAATCTATTAAATGTCACAATTTGATGCCAGACATAGCAGGAGACCATTGTTTTTTCTTCTTTTGACTGTAGTGTCATAAGGGAGAAAAAGCCTCTGAAACGGCAGCTACACACTCAACTCCACGGAAACCTGAGTAAAACACAAACGCCACAAACATACACCATTAAATGGAATAGAATGTTGTTATAGTTGTTTTTCCATACAGGCTACATGTGTAGTATTGTGACTGACCAATCAAACATGGCTGCACAGACTGGAATACCTTTTTAAAGGGTCAGTACACAAAAAAAACATTTCTTTGCTTAGTTTTGGATTTATGAGCTGAGAATTTTGAACAACTTCTACCGCAGTACCAGGGGTGGAAAGTAACTAAGTACATGTATTCATGTACTATACTAGGAACAATTCTAACTTGTTCATTATGTGAGTATTTTAATTCCATGCTACTTTATACTTCTGTACTTCACCACATTTAAGAGGAGCATTTTGTACGTTTTACTCCACTACTACAAAGCTTTAGTTACTTGCAATTTAAGGTTTTAATGAGCGTAGAAAGTAAAAGGTATTGGTGTACAGTATTACCCTATAGTATATAAAACCGCTTTAATCGGCTCCACCTTGAACAACATTACAATGCTGCTTACTTGTTAATGCTAATGGGTAATAATTACTGATTATTATCCAATGGTATAACTGGTATAGTCCTTTTTGACAAAATACATTTTGCTGCTTGACTTCCTAATTTTTCTCAAGTGCAGTTTTGAATTCAAGACTTTGTCTCTTGTATATTTACAATGTGGTGAATGGGATTGAGTTTGTGCTGCTCTTAAGTGTTAAGACAATTGGTAAAAAAAAGTGCAAAAGCTCAACAGTAAAATGTATTTCTAGAGAAGGTGTCCTTGTTACTTTACATAATCCACTAAACACTGTCAACACTTTTCTAAGGGTCTATTTCTTTGGTACAAAGTGCTTTTAGTACAGAGAACATTGTTTCTGCAAAAGACATGTTGCTGTACAGGAACTGGAGAAAAAAACAAAGAAATAAGCCATGCAAAAGGCCAGTAAGGGCAATATATTAGTGTAACATGGCCTCAGTTTAGTAACTTATTTCACCAGAGGACAAGGTTCAGTTTTGTGGTTTACTCTTGTTTAGGTAAACTGATAGCAGGTTCAGAATTCAGAATATGTGCTCATTGTTCTCAGTCAACACACCAACCTTCCCTTTCCTGTTTAGGAAACAGGTCCAGTGGAAAAAAGGGGACGTTTTTACATGCAGGTATTTTTATGTAAAGACTGCACATCCTGTTTACACATCCAGAGCAGCAGCATTTGATGTGCTTTCATTACTACGCCTTGTGAGGGGGGTTTTGTAGTGGAAAAATAAGGGAATTCAGACCTGCTGTTTGGGCGCAGCAGTTTAGACTGAGCTCTCAGGAATGTAGCACAGCTGTAAAGCCTACAGGCAGAGTTTAAATTGATAAGTAGAAAATTCAGTCAGTGCTAATGGTATGTTTCAACTCTAATGGCCGCCTCTCATAGCGGTAGTTCTGTGTTTGTCACACAGGAATGATGATTGTAAGAAGTGCAACATGATCTTTCTGAGTCATGACCGCTTTTCTCTTCGTCATACGTCATACAACCCAAACCTTTTTGTGGCTTTACTATTGATTTTGGTCACTAGAGGCATGTGTAATGGACAGAGCTGTTCTCTGACCTACATGGGTGTGACTATAACCAAACAAAGTTACGTAATCAGTGGAAGAAGATGTTAGTTATACATATCAGAAACTCTTTTGAGACAATTTTTCTACTGTCTACTTGATTTGCAGTACAATCTGAATCTTTACTTATTTCTACTTCATTTCTTTGTTTTTAGGTTATAGATGACTTTGAGGTACTGAACATTGACTGAATTTTTCAGTTTTGTAATTCAAAGATGGGAAATATGATTTTTTTAATAGCCACAAAGTACAAAGTCAGTCATTTCTTAATAAATAGTAAATAAGTTATTGATTGCTTCAGAAATAGCTGTAAATTCCGTCTTTTGTTGCAGGCTCTTTTTTTACTTGACATCCATGAAATCTATATTTGGATTTGGTATTTTTCATATGCTATATGTGTGAGCTAACTTGCTATTGGAACCGATTGTGCAGATTTCATGCAATCACAATGCCATCATGTTGACATCATACACACACACACACACACACACACACACACACACACACACACACACACACAAGAAAAAAATCCTGCTTAGGTCCAGATTCAATCAGTCCTTTATCCAAACTTTGCACCCCAGTGAGAGTGGCTCACTTGATTCCAACAAGAGCTGCTACTGTAACTCTCTGTGTGTGTGTGTGTGTGTGTGTGTGTGTGTGTGTGTGTGTGTGTGTGTGTCCTCAGGTGTCACTGTGTGTTGTTCTTCATGGAGCTGACAGGTGATGACATTTGGCCTTGCTGGTAGGTTTGCACTCAGCCCCATACATCAGCACTCCTGTTTATATTACCATCCAACACATTAGTGGCACAATAGGAAGAGAGGGCTTTTAAAAATGCATGAGGACACATTGCATTAAGTTTTCATGAGTTCCTTTCACTGGTTCCCATGAGATGGGTTTCCTGCTGCCTGCTGCAATAAAGCTGGGAAGTCCAGAAAATACACAGGAGGCTGAAGCTGTACACTGTGAGGAATGATCTTCACTCAAACACACAGAGGGCAAGATGGAGCCTGCTGCTGTACAGGCATGGTCCCGCAGTGGGATTAGGCAATGTGTGGCACTCACCATGCAACACCTGAACTGAGTCACAATTGTATTCGTCCTCAATGTTTATTAATCTTGCACATCACAACCTCTTTGAATTAAAAAAAAAAAACACTGCAGCTTTCCACAGTACAGTGCAATAAGTCAACCCTTTCAGACTTCAAAACCAGGTCAGATCTTTATTATGAAAAAGGGGAGGCTAACATTACAGCCACACTTGTCCTTACATGCCCTGCATCCTGATTAGTGTACATACCGGCTTTACAGGGCATTAGTCTGTAGCACTTTTACAATGAAGAAATGGATACTGTTGTCCCACAATGGAACAAGAGAAATGGAGTAGTGACAGTTGAAAAAAAAATTGTGAACAAGAATACATCTTTGGAAAAGTAGATATGATATGTTACAGATTCATATTTCACATACAAACTATCATCAGCTTATATGATGCATTACAGCAACGTCCTGTATGCATTTACAGCTGAGAATAGATACAATCATGGAAAAAGAACAGACATACCCTACTGGATGCTACGATGCAAATATGTTGCTATGATAGAATAGGGTGCAGTAAACTGATGCTCCTATTCTCTTTAGCTGTGTTTCAAAGGAGGGCAAGTAAGCTACACAGCAAAAGTTCAGGTTGAGTGTCAACAGGTTTATGCTTCATTTTCCTCTCTATGAGCACAGGGAATGTCGTCCACCAAGTTCACCAACTCACTTCAATTACCAGAGCCTACTTTTGAATCATTACTTTTCAAAAATAGAATTTATTAAACATACAAAACTATTTGGGGTTACAAAAATAAAGGTATTGGCTACTAAGTTTAAAACAAAAAAACAGGGTAAAGACAACATTTAAAAAATTGAGTTAAATTCAGTTTTATCTACATGGGAGCATTCAGGCATAGGCCCTATACTGTCTCTAACTGACTGGATGTGCAGCTTTTAGGCATTTTTCTGTTGTTTGCTAGCAGAAGAAACTGAGGAGAAGGCACCGAGAGCGGAGAGTTGTTTCCCCCCCGGTGGGGGGCATGACCGGCTGTACTATGGCTCTGATTGGTTTACGAGATACCATGCCTTTTTTAATAATATACAGTCTATGGTTTTGCCCATGGATGTATTAAGAGAACCATGAAGTGAACGCGTTCGCCCCGAACCCCTGAGGGTAGATTCTAGACATAGAGATCGGATCCGCTAGACTTGTCGACACAGGACGTGCCACGTAGCCCGCCTTATTCTGCCTGTGATTGGCTAACCCCTAACCCTAACCAATCCCCACTCCCCATGCCTTAAACTCAGTGGATGGTCTTTCCTGATTGGCTCTAGCACAGACCAATGGGATAGAAGAGCGCGATGGGAAACATGGAGGAGAAAGTAAACCAAAACAGCAGCTTCAAAAAGCTAGCCAGAGAATTGATACTTTATTTCTAAAACTACTGTTAACATATTGTTTTCAGACTAATTGGCTTAAACGTCGACTAAAAGTGTTGATACGTTACGATATGATAAGTAAAATGTCACTGAGTGCAACGTGTGAATCCGTTTCTCAGAAAAGGACTCTGTCGAGCCTCCTCGGTGAGTGACGTATACCGAATTAATGCTACGTTAACGTTAGTATGTATGCTTATTGAGCACTATCTCAAACAATACGTGAATACAGTCTAAAATGAAAAAAACACTCAAACCTGTAGGCGTTAAGTTAACCACATTTGGCTATTAGCGTTGAAATGTTAAATTGGCAGCTTTTTAAGTGGAGTTTGCGTGACCCTTAATACAGAACCAATTATATTTACTTAGGTATATGTATGTAAATACAGTAACGTTATGCCATCTATCTAATGATGCTTTAAGTTGGCCAACATTTGGTTAACTTGACCAACTTCAATACAACGAAGTAAACACTGTTATTACGATAGTAAAGCTGTGTCCATATAGACTTGTGATCGTTGTCCTGCTGTTGTACTGCCAGCTGGTCGTGTGGTTAAGAGGCTGAAGCAGGAAGATGGTCAAAGGCTGCAGGAGGCAACAATTCAGCTGTTGGAACAGCAGCAGAACATCTGCAGTCTACTCAGGGAGGTGGGGGTAAGTGAGTGGACTTTAGGATGGGGCAGAACTTCCTTGTCTGCACGGCCAATGAGCAAACATTAAAACATTATGATAGTGACATTTTATACTAATCTGTGGACTGAGAAAGAACCCGTAAAAACGGACAGTGTCATGACTGATACTCTGTTGCAAAAGAAATGCTTCTAAATGGGCCAAGAACACCAATTTCTGCAAGTGCTTCTTGGTGAATTAAACATGTATGATACCTTTTAAACATTTGGGAAATCTGCTTCTATCATCAGAGGGGGGGGACTGATGATGATGTAATATGTTCATATGTAATAGTTGCTGATCTTTCATTAATATGTTGTATTTTTTACTGTATTTCTTTTACACTTTTTTGTAGAATCCAGATCTGTGCAACATTTTCCGCACTCAGAATGGAGAGCAGAAACAGGCAGAGTCTGAAGGCATCTCATCTGCCGTTGCAGTTTCACTGCTGGGTGAGTGAGTGTTTAATACTAGGTCCCAGAAATGGTTTCTGTGCTGTACATCTATTTTGCCAATGTACCAAAGTTGACACACTCAGAAGCCCAGAGACACCTGCTGCTTTACACATTAATTACAAAAAGAAAGAGAAACGTGTTTGTAAGTTAGGACTTTCCAACATCTCATATTTGAGTCAGCTGCTGAATGGCAGACATGACCAAATTCCCATAATCTTTTCATTACGCCCATCTTTGTTCATTGTTTATCTTCTGGACAACTATCAGTTTGTCAGATTTAATTTGTTGGCATATATATATGAACTACAGGATGTTTTGTATTGTGTGTGGACAGTGTGTGAGCTAAGGCGTCAGGCCTTGCAGCTGGGTATCCCGGTGGCAGTGCTGTCAGTGAAGATGATGCTGGAGAGACTGATGGAGATCACTGAAACCGAGGAAGCGAAGGAGGAAGAGGACAAAAGGAGTGGGCTTCTCACTTCCTCTCAGAGAGTGAGTATCTAACAGTAAGGTTTGATGTTGGCATAATCCACGGTTATGCAGTAAGTACATCAGTACCCTCATGCAACAAAATATGAATTCACAAATTGTTAACTGTGGACCATCTGAACTTTCACCAGGCACCTCATCAACATGTTGTTGGTTCAGTAAGTTAGTGCAAGTGTAATGGGTTAGTATATCCACGACAATTCATTTAGGGGATTGCTCCGGTGCTGGTGGATCAAAATTTTAGGCCTTAAAAAGTCTTAAATTGGCTGAAGTTGTGTTCTAGGTCTTAAATAATTTTTAACAGGTCTTAATTTTCCTACGGCCATGTCACGCTATCTCTAATGATTTTTTTTATCATTATTCCGTGGTGTTGAAGTTCTTTCTTTCGCTAGTCCAAATATAATTTTGCTGTATTATAACTACAAATGAGACAAACATGCTACTTATATTGCAGTTTTCGTGTTATCGGCGGGAGGTTTTTTTGGATTATACCACAGACATACAACAGATTTTATTCTTCAGCTATGGGGAAGTGCAAGTTAAGTGATACTTAAAAAAAAATAAAATGAATTTAGGGCATAGTTGATGTTGTGATTAAGGTCTTAAATTTTAGTCATAATGGTCTTAAAAAGTCTTAAAATTCACTTGGTGAAACCTGCAGAAACCCTGTCAAAACTCTGCAGGGTAAATCCAGACAGCTAGCTAGACTATCTGTCCAATCTGAGTTTTCTGTTGCACGACTAAAACTACTTTTGAACGTACACATGTTCCACCAAAACAAGTTCCTTCCCGAGGTTATTTTACAGAGGCACCGTGGCTCCGTCCGGAGCTTAGCGCCGCCCAAGACGATTGTGTTTGGTTTAAAGAAATGCCAATAAACCAGAGCACGTTGTTCTCCCATCCAGGAATGCTGTATTGAGGAAGGTCTGGCAATGCGAGACTAGTGCAAGTGACACTAGGACTATTGTGTGAGAGATATGTAAATATGGTTAAATAGGTGTGGCAACAATCGCTTCAGGGTGTCGGGTCAGGACACTACTTCAATAGGTGCTTTCCAACTCTACAGAGCGGACAGAGACACGGACCTCTCCGGCAAAACTAAAGGTGGAGGAATCTGTTTCTACATCAACAGCGGTTGGTGCAACGACGTGACAGTGATCCAGCAGCATTGTTCTCCTGACCTGGAATATTTCATCATAAACCGTAAGCCTTTTTATTCACCCCGTGAGTTCCATTCATTCATTCTGGTCGGCGTTTACATCCCGCCGCAGGCCAATGTGCAGGACGCACAGCGCATGCTCGTCGACCAGATACTGTGTGTGGAGCAGACCAACCCGGACTCCCTAGTTATTGTCCTTGGAGACTTTAACAAAGGAAACCTCACTCATATACTACCTAAATATAGACAGCATATTAAATGCCCGACCAGAGAGGAGAACATTCTGGATCACTGTTACACCACAGTCAGGGATGCTTATCACGCCGTCCCCCGTACTGCACTGGGACTATCTGACCACGTCATGGTCCACCTGATCCCCGCATACAGGCAGAAACTTAAGCTCTGCAAACCTGTAGTGAGGACATCAAGGAAGTGGCCCAGTGAGGCTGTGGAGCATCTCCAGACGTGTTTGGACTCCACTGACTGGGATGTGTTCAGGACTGCTACCAACAGTCTGGATGAGTACACAGAGGCTGTGACGTCATACATCAGCTTCTGTGAGGACTGCTGTGTTCCATCATGCACCAGGGTGAGTTTTGACAATGACAAACCCTGGTTCACAGCCAAACTCAGAAGGTTAAGGTTGGATAAGGCAGAGGCGTTCAGGAGTGGAGACAAAGACAGACTTAAAGAAGCAAAGTACAAGTTTAGCGAGGCGGTGAAAGAGGCTAAACAACGGTACTCTGAAAAACTCCAAAACCAGTTCTCAGCGAATGACTCTGCTTCTGTCTGGAGAGGGCTCAAACAGATCACCAGCTTCAAGCCCAAAGTCTCCCACTCCTGACTGATCACTGACTTCCTGTCTGACAGGAAGCAGCATGTGAAGCTGGGGAAACACGTCTCTGACTCACAGACCATCAGCACCGGATCCCCTCAGGGCTGTGTTCTTTCTCCTCTGCTCTTCTCCCTGTACACCAACAGCTGCACTTCCAGTCACCAGTCCGTCAAGCTTCTGAAGTTTGCGGATTGACACCTCCCTCATCAGACTCATCTTTGATGGTGACGAGTCCGCCTACAGGTGGGAGGCTGACCACCCGGTGAAGTGGTGCAAGCAAAACAATCTAGAGCTCAATGCTCTAAAGATAGTGGAGATGGTTGTGGACTTCAGGAAGAACCCAGCCCCACCTGCCCCCATCACCCTCTGTGACTCCACAAGTCTTTCCGCTTCCTGGGAACTATCATCTCCCAGGACCTCAAGTGGGAGCTGAACATCAGCTCCCTCGTCAAGAAAGCACAACAGAGGATGTACTTCCTGCGGCAGCTGAAGAAATTCAACCTGCCAAAGACAATGATGGTGCACTTCTACACAGCCATTATTGAGTCCATCCTCCATCACCATCTGGTACGCTGCTGCCACTGCCAAGGACAAGGGCAAACTGCAGCATGTCATTCGGTCAGCTGAGAAGGTGATTGGCTGCAATCTGCCACCGCTCCAGGACCTTTATGCTAGAGATATACCGATACCATCGGTATTGGCTCCGATACTGCCTAAAACGCTGGTATTGGGAAGTACTGGAGTTTATGCACCGATCTGATACCACGTAATAAAGCCCTAAAGAAAATCTATGTTAAAGTAGTTTATTTACAGTGGGGCAAAAAAAGTATTTAGTCAGCCACCAATTGTGCAAGTTCTCCCACTTAACAAGATGAGAGAGGCCTGTAATTTTCATCATAGGTACACTTCAACTATGAGAGACAAAATGAGAAAATAAATCCAGAAAATCACATTGTAGGATTTTTAATGAATTTATTTGCAAATTATGGTGGAAAATAAATATTTGGTCAATAACAAAAGTTAATCTCTATACTTTGTTATATACCCTTTGTTGGCAATGACAGAGGTCAAAGGTTTTCTGTAAGTCTTCACAAGGTTTTCACACACTGTTGCTGGTATTTTGGCCCATTCCTCCATGCAGATCTCCTCTAGAGCAGTGATGTTTTGGGGCTGTCGCTGGGCAACACAGACTTTCAACTCCCTCCAAAGTATTTCTATGGGGTTGAGATCTGGAGACTGGCTAGGCCACCCCAGGACCTTGAAATGCTTCTTACGAAGCCACTCCTTCATTGCCCAGGCGGTGTGTTTGGGATCATTGTCATGCTGAAAGACCCAGCCACGTTTCATCTTCAATGCCCTGGAAGGAGGTTTTCACTCAAAATCTCACGATACATGGCCCCATTCATTCTTTCCTTTACACGGATCAGTCATCCTGGTCCCTTTGCAGAAAAACAGCCCCAAAGCATGATGTTTCCACCCCCATGCTTCACAGTAGGTATGGTGTTCTTTGGATGCAACTGGATCATCCAAATGCTCTCTAGCAAACTCCAGACGGGCCTGGACATGTACTGGCTTAAGCAGGGGGACACGTCTGGCACTGCAGGATTTGAGTCCCTGGCGGCGTAGTGTGTTACTGATGGTAGCCTTTGTTACTTTGGTCCCAGCTCTCTGCAGGTCATTCACTAGGTCCCTCCGTGTGGTTCTGGGATTTTTGCTCACCGTTCTTGTGATAATTTTGACCCCACGGGGTGAGATCTTGCGTGGAGCCCCGGATCGAGGGAGATTATTAGTGGTCTTGTATGTCTTCCATTTTCTTATAATTTCTCCCACAGTTGATTTCTTCACACCAAGCTGCTTACCTATTGCAGAGTCAGTCTTCCCAGCCTGCTGCAGGTCTACAATTTTGTTTCTGGTGTCCTTTGACAGCTCTTTGGTCTTGGCCATAGTGGAGTTTGGAGTGTGACTGTTTGAGGTTGTGGACAGGTGTCTTTTACACTGATAACAAGTTCAAACAGGTGCCATTAATACAGGTAACAAGTGGAGGACAGAGGAGCCTCTTAAAGAAGAAGTTACAGGTCTATGAGAGCCAGAAATATTGCTTGTTTGTAGGTGACCAAATACTTATTGTCCTGAGGAATTTGCAAATAAATTCATTAAAAATCCTACAATGTGATTTTCTGGATTTTTTTTCTCATTTTGTCTCTCATAGTTGAAGTGTACCTATGATGAAAATTACAGGCCTCTCTCATCTTGTTAAGTGGGAGAACTTGCACAATTGGTGGCTGACTAAATACTTTTTTGCCCCACTGTATGTTCTTTTTCTGTTATAACTGACTGTCAAACTGGATAATAAAAAGTTCTGTGGCATTCATGTTTCTAGAGTCAATATTAGGGTTGGGTATTGTTTGGTTACCGGTGCTAAAGCAGCACTTTTAAAACGGTACCGGTGCCTTAACGGTACCGATACTTTTTAAGAAAGTAAAAAAAAAGAAAGGTACTAAACAGTTGGCGACATTAAAGAAGGGCTTGTTTATTGCTAAGGCCATATCGTCAAAATTAAATGTTTAATAATAATGTAATCACTATAACAATAACTTATTTCACTAGTAAATAACTGTTGAATGACAAAAACAACCACCAGATGGGAAAAGGGCATTTAACAACAACTATGAATGCACTGCGAGGCTGTAAATTACCAGTTTCATTGAACGCACCGTCTGTGTTTTTCCGACAACAGCAGCTGCAGATTGTTACATCCTGGTGTCGGAATCCTCTACAGTGAAATACAGAAACTTTACGCTGTTTAGCGTTAGCTGTTTAATCCAGCTACTAGCTAGCGGTAGGCTAACGTTAGCTGCTGTTGAGTATAGTGTTAACTAGCTAGCGGTAGGCTAACGTTAGCTGCTGTTGAGTATAGTGTTAACTAGCATCATGTGCAGCGGTGTTTCTGTTGCCTGTAACGTCTGTTTCAGAGCAGCAGAGAGAAGAGCAGACATATCAGTGGCACCAGAATGAGGCACCGAAATCTGTGTTGCTATTCCTGCAGCAGCAGGATGCGTTAGGAGGAAGTACGGCAAAATAGTATCCTGTTAGGCACGACGCAAAGCCGAGTGAAGTGAGAATAAATTAATAAATGGCGGCATGCGATTAATACGATTTAAAAAAATATATAAAATAATGAACGCATTATGCTCGGCCCTTAATCGCATCGCGATTAACGCGTTAATGCTGACAGCCCTAATTTTTTTATTTCCTGCTGACATCCAGCAGAAGAAAACAAACAAGGAAAAATATACAACACTATAATGATGAAACAAAAACAAAATATTGAGAAAGACCTTCTCTTCGGGGTTTAATTGGTAGTGACATTCACAGTTTCAGTTTGTTTGACGCACAATGTTTTACTTATTCTATTATTTATTTCTATTAATTTGGACCCATCTAAAGATTAATGTGGTTAGGACTATGTGTTTTTTATGACTGGCTATGCTTGTTCCGTCTTTTTTCTGTTAATTCTGCTGTTCTCAGGTCTCATTTACGAAAAAGATCTTGATCTGTAAGCAGATTGCCTAATTAGATTAAATGTTATGTATATAATATGCAGTTTTGCTGAAAAGATGCCAATAAATCAGCATCTGATAGATGTTTCAAAACAATGTCACAAATTCATTTCTATTATAAAGGTCAGCTACACCTTTAGTATAGTGTCTATAGCATGATGAATGTGTGCCTTTGTATTTTTTTCTGACTCATCGTGGTTACGTCATGCACAGTGACTTAGTGTTTTCTGGTTAACTTCTCTGGAGCCACAACTTTACTGCTATGTCACTTCTGCATATTGAAAATGTGATTTTGGTAATGGCCCCTCGGCTTTGGAACAGCCTTCCCCTCAGTGTGAAATCGGCTGACTCCACTACAGCTTTTAAACGCCTCCTTAAAACTCATTTTTATAAGATGGCCTACACTTAACTATGTCTTCTCTTCCATTCTCGCAACACTGCATATTTCCACTTTTTGCTCTTATGGTTTTATTTGAATTTTACTGTCATTTCCTATTTAAGTTATGCTTGATTTGTATTATAATTTTAGTGTTTTTAGATGCATGTCCATACATGTTTCTGTTATTGACATTCTATCTTGCACTTTCCCTGTTTTATGAAGTGCTGCTTGTTCTAATTTGTGTGTCATGGGGGTTAGGGGGGCTTACATGGGTTACTGATTCCACATTTATATCCTGTAAATCTTTTAATCTGGAAAGCAATTTGTGCTTAATGCTTGAAAAGTGCTATATAAATACAAGTATTATTATTATTATTATTATGATTATTGTTAATAATAAATATGACGTATATTATAATATAAATCCCATCCCTGTCCTCCAGGTCCAGCTGTGTCTCCTACTGGAGTCCAGCAAAGAACTGCTGTCACAGGGAGCCCTCTGCCCTAAACTGCTCTGGCAGGAGTACAGAAGAGATCAGGTGTGTGTGTGTGTGTGTCTGTGTGTCTGTCTGTCTGTCTGTCTGTGTTAGAGTTCATACATGAGACCTAAATACGGTATTTACTTCTCATGTAGTCTGGATCGACAGTTCACTTATTGGGATAGTTCCAGCGGCGCAGGAAGTCCTGCCAGATGTCGCTCACTTTCCGCTTTCTCTGTGTTTACATTAATCTGGTCGTATCGAGGAGCAGCAACTGGAACCTCCGAGCTACACGCTGAAAATGTCACGTTTTGAAGAAAATTTGGATCGTGCAGTAGGGCAGGCCTGCTTGGTTCTTTTGGGAAATGATTGTAAACATTTACAAAGAATATGTTTACGGCATTTCCTCTCTAACTGGGATGTTTTAGGACTGATTGGCGGGGATTTGCTATGGACAAAATACACACAGCGATAAACTGGTAAGAGCCAATGAGGTTTAACCATGTATCAACTAATTTAAATAGCTCACGTTCCTGTATTGTGTCAACAGTTAGCTTCATTTAATATCAATCAATCAACATTTATTTATATAGCACTTTACAGTAACCAAAAGGTATCCAAAGTGCTTCACATCAGAAACCAAGACTAAAACACCATCATATAACATATCATACAATAAAAAGAATGACACATAGAAACAATAAAATCAGAAAAGGTTACATAGAAATAGGAGAGGGAAATTGTCACACCACTACTACGTATTAAAAGCCTTTCTAAACACATAAGTTTTGAGTTTAGACCTAAAAAGCGCTACATCTGTAGACGTCCGAATTTCAGGGGGTAACTTGTTCCAGAGTGTCGGGGCAGCGACTGCAACAGTCTGATCACCCCACCGTTTGTACTACCTCGGGACTTCTAAAACCAGCTGATTTGAGGACCGCAAGGACCGGTTGTGCTCACGCAGGGTTAAGATCTCGGACAGATACTCCGGGGCCAGGCCGTTTCAGGCCTTGAAAACAAACAAGAAAATCTTAAAATCGATTCTATAACGCACAGAGTGCCAATGTAGGGTGTAGAGAATGGGAGTGATGTGTGCGCGTCTAGATGTATTTGTTAAAAAGCGAGCAGCAGCATTTTGTACAAGTTGAAGTCGTGAAATGGAGATCTGGGTCACACCAACATAGAGAGCATTACAATAATCCAACCTTGAACTTATGAAAGCATGAATAGCCTTTTCTAGATCATGCCTGTTAAGGAAGGGTTTAACTTTAGCCAGGAGACGAAGCTGGAAAAAGCTCATTCTAACAACATTGCTGATTTGCTTATCAAATTTTATGTTGCAATCAAAAGTAACCCCCAGATGTTTGACAGCTGGCTTAAGGTATGAAGCCAGGGCTCCCAAACTCACAGCTGGACTGTTAGGCATACCTGAAGTACTAAAGACGATACACTCAGTTTTAGCTTCATTCAAATGAAGAAAGTTTTGTGAAAGCCACAACTTAATATCCTTAATACAGCTAAGCAGGGAGTCTAGTGCGACACTGTTATTCGGTTTCATAGGCAAATAAATTTGTAAATCATCTGCATAACAATGAAAAGACAGGTTATGTTTTCTTATAATAGCCCCTAAAGGCAACATATATAAAGAAAACAGGATGGGGCCAGGAATAGAACCCTGGGGTACCCCACAGGAGAGAGGAGCAGTTGACGAGGATAAGTCACCAATCATGACAGAGAAGCTTCTATTTGTCAAATAGGATCTAAACCATGTAAGTAGTGAGCCTCGGATGCCTACACACTGATCAAGGCGAGAGAGGAGGACTGCATGATCCACTGTATCAAATGCCGCTGTGAGGTCCAACAGCACTAAAACAGCCGGATTCCCGGCATCCACAGTCAAGGCAATATCATTGTGCACTCTAAGCAGTGCAGACTCAGTGCTATGATGTGATCTAAAACCAGATTGAAATTTTTCAAACACACAGTTCAGTTGCAAAAAGGCTTGTAACTGTATAAAAACAACTTTTTCTAAAACCTTTGACAGAAAAGGCAGATGTGAAACTGGTCTAAAATTGGACAATACTGTGGGGTCAAGCTGAGGCTTGTTAAGTAGGGGCCTGACCACAGCATGTTTAAAAGCAGCTGGGACAGAACCTAAACTAAGACAGGAATTAAAAAAAGTAAGAAGACTTGACCCAATGGTGCTATTAAAAGCCTCCTTCACTATCCTGGCAGGAACAATGTCTAAAGGACAGCTGGTCGGTTTCATGTGTTGCACTACCTCAGTTAGCAATGTCAGAGAAACTGGCTTAAATTCCCCAAACACAGCAGAGTGCACAGGAGCAGCAGGTACAAACACATTGAAATTAGCACTGGCGTTTTGCCTGACAGATGCAACTTTGTCAATAAAATAACAGAGAAAATTCTCACATGTACTGTTTGAAACATCTGTCGGAGCAGAGGTGCATGGATTCACAACAGAGTTTATCACATTGAATCTAGGTTCATGGCAACTGCTAGCTATGACAGATGAGAGATGCTGCATCTTCGCCACCTTCACAGCCTTCTTGTATGCTGCTAGACTGTCCCTTAATAAACCCAGAGATACATGCAAATTGTCCTTCCACCTTCGTTCAGCTTTTCTGCAGTGTTGCCTAAGGGCCCTTGTGGTGTCATTTAGCCAAGGGTCCGCCTTAGGTTTAATAGTTTTAGTCCGAACATGGGCAATAGAGTCTAAAATGTCAGTGCATGTGGAGTGGAACACAGAGAGAATGTTATCTGGGGAAGAGGGAGATACCAGACCATTCTTTGCATAAAACTGTGAGCCCACAAACGCAGAAGCAAACTCTCCAGCTGTAGAGGAGGTGATGCAGCGGCGCCTAGAAGCTGAGGATATAGGCCTACTAGCAGGTGGCGGAACACTGATCTCAAACCTGATGGGGAAGTGATCTGAAATACCAGTTTCTGTTATTTCACTGAGTGAAACTGAAAGCCCATATGAGATGATGAGATCCAGGGTGTGGCCAAGATGATGTGTCGGCCCTTCCACACATTGATTAAGGCCAAATAAGTTCAAAAGAGTTTTAAAATCATGAGCAAGTGGGTTAGAGGGGCAACACACATGGATATTTAAGTCCCCACAAACCAGGAGCTTGTCATATTTAGGAACAACATCAGCTAAAAACTCTGAAAACTCGCTCATAAAATCCTTGTTGAGTTTTGGTGGGTGATAAATAACTGCACACAAATAAATAATAAATATTGTATGTGGTGCTTTCTTTTGCGGGGTGCAAATGTTCCACCAGAACAAGTTCCTTCTTGAGACTATTTAGCAGAGCCACCGTCGCTGCGTCTGGAGTTTACCGCTGCCCAAGACCGTTGTGATTGGTTTAAAGAAATGCAAACACCCCCTGACTGTTTTTTCTCCTATCCAGCAGTGTATGCTCCTGCTGCCAGACCTTCCTCCGCAGCGCTGTGGAGAAAGGTCTGGTGTTGCAAGACTACTTCTCATAAGGTTTTGCCCAATTTGTAATTCCGTGAAGTTACTTTGAAAATGCCTTTGTTTAGGAGTTTAGGAGTTCTATACAGCTGAGTCAAAGAAACAACACAACTAAACAAGTTAACTTGGAAAGAAAAAGAAAAAAGCAGTCATTTTCACACACTTTATTTATCCATTTACAATTGGTCTAAACTGCCACAGTAGGAAAACCCTTGGCTTTCTTATATAATGGATGTAGTAAGTTCAATATTTAATGTGGTGTTTTTACAGAGGCTACCAAAGCTGGAGGTGGTGCACCATCTTCACTTTCACAACATCGTCACTCTGAAGTACATCATAGAGAGGTAAGAAACATAATTTTGTTTCAGTTCCTTTTTGAGGAAATTTAGTTTGTGCCACCTTGTTAGGCAACAGGGTCAGCTGCTGTGGAGCCACAATTGTCTCGAGCATACAGAGATTAATATCATGCAGCTGTTGGCTGCATAAGATAAGGCAGATAAGTATTATACTTTAGTATTTTTACTTCTACAAACATTATGGAAGTGTAGAAAGCCCTTAAGGATTTGAATCTTATAATTAACTGAATACATCATTTTGAAATGTAACCACTTCTGAAGAACATGTACTGTTGAAATTAAATAGGAAACTATTGAATGTATACTGTAGCACTCAAACTTTAACTTTGAAAACAAACTATCTGCATTTTTTTCGGGTTAAGTAACAAGTTCTTCAATTTAAAAAAAACTTGATTTTAAGTCAAGTACCAAAATCAGGTTGCTCAAATTGGATTGATTAAATTCAAATAAACAGAAGTTATGATGGAAAAATTCAAACTTGAACGTCCAGACTACCAAGAATAAATCACACCCATGTTCTACCAGGATATATTCTCAGTTCAGCTCCTGGATTTTCTATCTGAATGTGTGAATCCTCCTGGTTATTTCAGAGATAGCAAATCAAACTACATGAATTCATGAAGGATGTTTAAAAGTAATAACAATACTACAACAAAAGACACTTGGCTGTCAGTTTTGTTGATACAGTGCCCCTGTGTGGCTGTTGTAGGGGCCGTTTTTAAATTGTTCAGTTCAGTTCACAGAATGATTTAAATATTAACTTAAAGCATGGCTGACATCTACACATTTCTGCAGGAAATGAACTGTAACCAGGGTTTCCGTAGGGTCTTTAAAAGTCTTAAAAAGTCTATTTCAAAATAAAAATTTTAGACCTTTAAAAAGTCTTAAATTCGCAGAAGTATTGTGATCTAGGTCTTAAATAATTTTAAACAGGTCTTAATATTCCTACGTCCATGTAACACTACCTCTGATGCTCTTTTTTATTTTTATTCTGTGGTGTTGTAGTTCTTTCTTTTGTAGTTTGAATATAATTTCGTTAGGACTACAAGTGAGACCAACATGCAACATATATGGCGGCCAATCAGCTTTGGTGTTATTGGCGCGAGTCTCTTTCGGATTGTACCACAGACATAAAACAGACTTTATTCTTTAACTTTGGGGAAGTGAAAGTTTAGCGATACTTGGCTTGAAAAAACTGAATTCAGGGCTCAGTCTATGTTGTGATAAAGGTCTTCAATTTCATTCATAATGGTCTTAAAAAGTCTTGAATTTGACTTGGTGAAACCTGCAGACCCCCTGTTTAACCTTTCACTCAGTCCTGCCCTCCTTTTGTTTTTCCTCCATGTAGTGATGAAGGAGTGAGGCTGTGGTTGGTGTCTCAGGTGAAGGCTCTGTGCGGTTGGAAGCCTCCACGGGGAGAAGAGGAGACCAAACAAGTTCAGCGGAAAGTGTTGTCAAGTAAGGACACAGATTTCTCTCACTCGTCTAGTTTTAGTTTAGAGAATTTATCCGCATCAGCATGTCACCTTGAATTTAGTTACCCTGGAAACCAGTTTCATCACAAAATACAATCAGAGTGATAAAGGCTCTGTTAGGGTAAAATACAGATCCGCCGCCAAGGCCAGATTTAAATGGCTTGGATCTGAACGCCAGCTGCCGTATTTCAACTGCTTTCCCGTTTCTTTTCAAAGTATGAAAAAATCCCAAAACAAGGTCTCAGAAAATCTACACAGAGTCGGAGTCAGATGAGAAAAGAGTTTAATTGTGCTCGAAAGAAACCAACACAAAAAAACCAGAGCAAGTTCCGGAGGCTTACTGAAGATCTCTTTGTCTTGCGCTGCCTTATATCTGCCAAAAGAGAGACTTTACCCCAGAAAAACCCTCCAGTAACCACCTTCAGAACATGCGGTGTAACATTCCAATTGGCTACTTTTGAGTCTAAAGACCCTCCTTTTGGGGAATTCCTCTGGTTGAAAAAAAAAAAGTGAGTTGTCAAAACCTTTCTTTTTAGTAAACTCTGTGAACACAAACAATGTTGTCAATGCTTTCGTTTAGGTGTAGAGCCCCTGGTGATACTTCAAGCAAAGTCTCATGTTGTGTTGAGCCTTCTTAGTGTTTTAAAAATAGTGATTTTGATGCAATGATCATAGTAGTGCCCCTAGCACTCCCATTCAAAGGGACATTTGACCGAAAACGAAAGAGAGGTTTTGACAACTCACTTTAGCAGTTGATTTTTCCGCTCGCCGCCATCTGGTCAGTCAAAAAGTGTCGATCTCCGAATGCGAATGAACGGACTCCATCCATCCATCCATCCATCTTCATCCGCTTATCCGGGGTCGGGTCGCGGGGGTAGCAGCTCCAGCAGGGGACCCCAAACTTCCCTTTCCTGGGCCACATTAACCAGCTCCGACTGGGGGATCCCGAGGCGTTCCCAGGCCAGGTTAGAGATATAATCCCTCCACCTAGTCCTGGGTCTCCCCCGAGGCCTCCTCCCAGCTGGACGTGCCTGGAACACCTCCCTAGGGAGGCGCCCAGGGGGCATCCTTACCAGATGCCCGAACCACCTCAACTGGCTCCTTTCGACGCAAAGGAGCAGCGGCTCTACTCCGAGCTCCTCACGGATAACTGAGCTTCTCACCCTATCTCTAGAGGAAACCCATTTCGCCGCTTGTACCCTGGATCTTGTTCTTTCGGTCATGACCCAGCCTTCATGACCATAGGTGAGGGTAGGAACAAAAACTGACCGGTAGATTGAGAGCTTTGCCTTCTGGCTCAGCTCTCTTTTCGTCACAACGGTGCGATAAATTGAATGTAATACCGCACCTGCTGTGCCGATTCTCCGACCAATCTCCCGCTCCATTGTCCCCTCACTCGCGAACAAGACCCCAAGGTACTTGAACTCCTTCACTTGGGGTAAGGACTCATTCCCTACCTGGAGAAGGCACTCCATCGGTTTCCTGCTGAGAACCATGGCCTCCGATTTAGAGGTGCTGATCCTCATCCCAGCCGCTTCACACTCGGCTGCGAACCGATCCAGTGAGTGCTGAAGGTCACAGGCCGATGATGCCATCAGGACCACATCATCTGCAAAAGCAGCGATGAGATCCCCAGCCCACCGAACTGCAACCCCTCTCCACCCCGACTACGCCGATATCCTGTCCATAAATACTACAAACAGGATTGGTGACAAAGCGCAGCCCTGGCGGAGGCCAACTCTCACCTGAAACGAGTCCGACTTACTGCCGAGAACCCGACACAGCTCTCGCTTTGGTCGTACAGAGATTGGATGGCCCTGAGAAGGGACCCTCACCCCCGTACTCCCCGCAGCACCTCCCACAGTATCTCAGTCACGCCTTCTCCAGAGCCACAAAACACATGTAGACTGGTTGGGCATACTCCCAGGATCCTTGCGAGAGTAAAGATCTGGTCCGTTGTTCCACGACCAGGACGGAATCCGCATTGTTCCTCTTCAACCTGAGATTCGACTCATCGACCGAACCCTCCTTTCCAGCACCTTGGGAGTAGACTTTACCGGGAGGCTGAGAAGTGTGATACCCCTGTAATTAGCACACACCCTCTGGTCCCCCCCTTTTTTAAAAAAAGGGGGAACCACCAACCCGGTCTGCCACTCCCTTAGGCACCGTCCCCAGACTTCCACGCAATGTTGAAGAGGCGTGTCAACCAAGACAACCCCTCCACACCCAGAGCTTTAAGCATTTCTGGACGGATCTCATTTATTCCTGGGGCTTTGCCACTGTGGAGTTGTTTATCTACCTCAGCAACCTCCACCAGGGAAATTGATGCCAATCCCCCCTCATCCTCCAGCTCTGCCTCTACCATAGAGGGCGTATTAGTCAGATTTAGGAGTTCCTCAAAGTGCTCCTTCCACCGCCCTATTACCTCCTCAGTTGAGGTCAACAGCGTCCCATCCTTACTGTACACAGCTTGGATGGTTCCCCGCTTCCCCCTCCTGAGGTGGCGAACGGTTTTCCAGAAGTACGTTGGTGCCGACCGAAAGTCCTTCTCCATGTCTTCTCCGAACTTCTCCCACACACGCTGCTTTGCCTCTTTCATGGCAGAGGCTGCAGCCCTTCGGGCCCTTCGGTACCTTGCAACTGCCTCCGGAGTCGCCTGGGATAACATATCCCGAAAGACTCCTTCTTCAGTCGGACGGCTTCCCTGACCACCGGTGTCCACCACGGTGTTCGTGGGTTACCGCCCCCTTGGGGCACCCTAAGACCCTAAGACCACAGCTCCTCACCGCAGCTTCAGCAATGGAAACTTTGAACATTGTCCACCTGGGTTCAATGCCCCCAGCCTCCACAGGGATGCACGAAAAGCTCCGCCGGAGGTGTGCGTTGAAAGTCTGTCGGACAGGGGCCTCCTCCAGACGTTCCCAATTTACCCGCACTACCCGCTTGGGCTTACCAGGTCTGTCCAGAGTCTTCCCCCCACCCCCTGACCCAACTCACCACCAGATGGTGATCGGTTGACAGCTCCGCCCTCTCTTCACCCGAGTGTCCAAAACATATAGCCTCAGATCAGATGAAACGATTATAAAATCGATCATTGACCTTTGGCCTAGGGTGCTCTGGTACCAAGTACACTTATGAGCATCCCTATGTTCGAACATGGTGGTGTTCGTTATAGACAATCCATGACTAGCACAGAAGTCCAACAACAAACAACCACTCTGGTTTAGATCAGGAGGCCGTTCCTCCCAATCACGCCTCTCCATGTGTCTCCATCATTACCCACGTGCGCGTTGAAGTCCCCCCCAGCAGAACTATGGAGTCCCCCGACTGGAGCCCCATGCAGGACTCCACTCAAGGCCTCCAAGAAGGCCGAATACTCTGAACTCTTGTTTGGTGCATATGCACAAACAACAGTCAGAGTTTTTCCCCCACAACCCGCAGGCGTAGGGAGGCGACCCTCTCGTCCCACCGGGTTAAACTCCAACGTAGCGGCGCTCAGCCGGGGACTTGTGAGTATATAAAAACAGATAAGCAATAAAACCAACACATAAAACAAGCATATTAAAAGCAATTAAAAACAAAACCAGTAACTATCAGGTGAGAAATGTACTTGGTAGAACAGGTCACTTGCACTGCCAGGGTTACGAGTTCTAAAACCACCCAAGCTACAAAAGGAAAATGCACTCATGGTATCAAGTACACTGGATAAAATGTTTACCAAAGGACATATGCTGCTGCTGAGGATGATGCCAATTCAAGATCTCCTGTGTGTTTTTTTTTTTAGCTGTGGTTGGAGTCTTGTTGGGAAGTGGCTTTCAGCTGAGCCAGGAGTCAGCAGCTGCAGACAGGAGGATCTCCCAGCTCTGCTGCTCAGTGCTGGACGACATGCTCTTCTGTGAGTCCCACTTAACCCTGTCCTGTGTTGATGAAAAATTTAGAAAAAGCACTTGGACTCACACCTCTGGACCCCGAAAGCTATTTTTCTACGTTCTACTTTAACTGCTAAGATGTCTAAGTGTCATTTTAGTACTTTTCCTTTTTTTGTCTTGCTTTTTAACATTTCATTGTCTGTCTGTCTTCTTCAGGGCTTCTAGACACTGTAGAAGAGGGTCTGACGCTGCAATGTGCTGGAGCAGGAGCTGAGCTATGGTTCTTTGTTTTTTATTTGTCTTATTATTTACCTCTATGAAATCAGATCAGGTCTGGTTGAGATTGAAGTCTCTGTCTGAAAAAAAGAGACCTGAAAACAAACGTTACTGCAAGACGTGACAGAGAACATACACTGAAATTTGGCAAGATATAAGGGCATCATTTAGTTGTACGAAATAGCAATTTTGTGCCCTAAAATTGCCCTAAAATCACTGAAAAGGACTGAACATTCAAATTACAGCGAGTTATGCAGGCTACACCATTTATAGTGAGTGAGTATAATGAGTTGTCTTTTATAAATAGATGGATGGACTTTATTAATCCCAAATTGGGAAATTAACATGTTACAAGCAGCAAGTTACAAGGACATACACACATACTCACTCACACACATACAGCAAAACCAAGAAATATACTAGAAATAATAAATAAGATAAAAAAAAATAAAAAAAAGATAGCAGAGTATAAAAAATGCCACAACTACTGCCAAAAAAATATATACTTAGAGGGATGAAAAAGAATGTACATGTATATACAAATGTAGAATAAAATGTACAACCCTTTTCTAGGTAATTTTATCTGTAATGAACAAACCGTGTGACCATTGCCTCAGCAGCGAGAGCATGTATGCTGTTAGATGCCTCTGTTTCTTACTCCTCTGCCCTGTGTTTTGTACAGGATTCAGATATTTGATGCTTCACTGTGTGGAGTTTCAGCGTCAGTGGATGCCCTTCGTCATTTCTTCACACACTCCCTGACACAGACTCTCACTTACAAGCCTCGACTAACGGGTAACTACTAGTCCTAGACCTTTTAATAGCTTGATGCTGTTTTTACACGTTTGAAATTTAGCTGTATACACACTAATCTAGTGTGTCAGAAATGTCAGGTTAGGGAAGACTTTGAAATAAGTATCCTGATGTACAGTGCATTAGGGGTGGGAATCACCAGAGGTCCCACGATACGATATTATTATTTTTTTTAACATATTGCGATATTCTGCACTATATTGCAATTTCTGACCGTTTTTTCCAACGTCAAATGTCAACATCAGTTGGATCTAAAAAGAAACCTCTCTCTTGTGTTCATCTCACTTTAATTGTATTGCTGCAAAATGGGATTGTCAAGCAGACAAACTGAGCAACAATGTCATGAAAACCTGTCACAAATGTTGTATGTACTTGACAAATGAACTGTTTTGTATTACAGTCTTGTCAACCTTAATTGTTATTACAGCAATTGATTTTTATTATCATTATGGTAATTTATATTACCAAAAAGTTAAAGTCTCATGTGCAATTTATATGATAAAAGATTTTATATTTGGTTTTGTGTATCGATACGGTATTGCCACAAAAAATATTGCTATACCATGCTGTATCGATTCCCCCCCATAGTGCATGATTTCATAATGATAACTAAATCTGAAGGGTAACAACTACATCACATATCTACAGTGTCTGATGCCATCACTCTGCAGAACGAGTGGACCTTTGCAAAAGCAAGCCGGTTGTTGACCTCTCTTTTCTGTAAGGTAAATGTAGACCAGGTTGTACACATTCACATAAAAAAAAGCTTTTACATGTAATAGGGTGTAGGTACAATAAACTGTTTATTCTAGCTTATCAAAGAAATATTCTCTGCTTTCAGTCTGTCACTCCTACCTTTGGATTTCACAGCCATCTGTGGATTTCGGTCCAACAGATGACTGTTAGCTGGTGTCCCTGCAAGTGCCTGACTGCTAATATCTGTGCTGTGCTATGCAATTTTCTTTTATAACATTTTAATTAAGTGAAACTGCACATAATTTCAGCAGCAACAAACATCACTCTTCTGCTGCTTATACAGTCAATGCCATTTCTGTATTTTAAACTGTAGACCGATGCAACAGCAGTCACATCGCTTGAGATGTACAGCCTTCGGCCCAGAGGAACATGGCATCGAGAGTATTGATTTATCTATTATGATGCTCTTAGCGGCAACAAACCGCTTGCATGGTAGTCTGTCAGTCACCCCATGTGTGACCCTCCTGTTCTTTTTTTAGATTAGCACTTTTGTATGTGGTTTCAAAGAGCTAAAAAGCTTATTTTAAGTGATTTTTGTGTGTTCAGATCTGTGGTCGGCAGGGTCTATTGTAATGGAACTAACAGTAACTTGTCCGTATTGTTGCTGTGTCTCTGTAAAAGCTGGCTGTGATCTTCAGTATGGAGCAGCTGCTGTGTCACCTGCAGCAGGTTTTGGAAACCCACGAGGTCAACTGGAAACACGTCCTGTGCTTCCTCTCCACTCTGCTGGTGTACAACCCCTGTGCCCAGAGCAGCCTTAAAGGTAAACACGATGGAGCAACCGGGGCCCGGGTGCCTGTTGTGTTGGATTCAAAGTGCCAATATTATGAGCTGAGAATGCATTTGTTTCCAACCGTACTTATGTAAGCACACAGTCTCTTTCTGTATTTCTGTCTCTCTCTCTTGCTCTCTCTCTCTCTGTAGGCTGTCCTCCCTTACTACTTATTTGGAATACCCACAGTATCTGCCTAATCTGTTTATTTTCTACTTGTACCATCATTTATTCTGGTCTGAAAGGGTTTTAAGTTGAAATGTTAATTTTATGTTATTACCCTACTTGTATTTACCCTGTATTTATCCGGTACCCTTTGTGTACATATTTAGTTTTTGTGTCAGCACTAGAAAGTGTTTATTTAAAATGTGTCTGAATAATCCTGTAATGGATGGGCCGTGTAAGCGGCCACACACGAAAATAAACGATTCAATTAATTTATATATCAGACTAGTGTATTGATAGAAATCAGATGTAAAAGGGACTTCTAGTCATATTGAAAAGAGTGTTAAAAGGCTTGTCCTTTCTGTTGTGTTTCTGTACCTCTACCAGAGCTGCTGTCCAGACTGCTGAGCTCTGCATTTGAAGGCTATGACCTGGAGAACATGATAACTGCCTTCCTCTTGGCTCGACAGGGTGCACTGGAGGGACCGGGCATCTTCCCTTCCTACAGCAACTGGTTCAAGGTTTCATATTGGCTTTTCAACACTAAATAGTGTCTAGACCACATGACACAAACGCCTTTACTGACACTCAGGATAATAAAACAAATACTTGTCAAGGTGGACAGCCAGTGTAATGTTGAGTACTTGTGTAATTGGCACTCTGCATTTATATATCAGAGGTGAGTGACAATGGTGGGCACCAGATGTCGTTCATTTTTTATATAGACAATTTTGGTCAGTTGTATAACCTGTTCTTTAATGTGCAGTAAGTGCGTTCTTACTTAACAAAGGTGGATTGTGTGCTTGTGTGTAGTCTATATCCACAACGTTCCACTTCCGGGATTTCTCCGTTGCCGCCGGAAATTCCCCTGGATGTCACTCTATTCGGCCGGATGTCCGTCCCCTTCCTCTTTCTTTGTGTTGGCGTTCTAACCTCCGGTGGATTTGTGAGGACTATGGTTAACTGCTCCTCAGATCTCTGCAGAGTAAATCCAGACAGCTAGCTAGACTATCTGTCCAATCTGAGTTTTCTGTTGCACGACTAAAACTACTTTTGAACGTACACATGTTCCACCAAAACAAGTTCCTTCCTGAGACTATTTAGCAGAGGCACCGTGGCTCCGCTTGGCGCTTAGCACCGTCCAAGATGATTGATTGGTTTAAAGAAATGCCAATAAACCAGAGCATGTTTTTCTCCCATCCAGGAATGCTGTGTGGACTAGCCAGACCCTCCTTCACAGCGCTGTGGAGGAAGGTCTGGCAATGCGAGACTGGCTGTGTGTATTATTAGGGTTGTTGATCAAACCAACGACGCAACAAGATCATGAGATTGTCTGTTGTTGCAGTTTGTTCTTGTCACAGATAGAGGACAGTAGAGCTAAATATTACTTAATGCACCTTGAAGTGTTTTTTATTTTTTCATTTTTTTTAACTCGTAACGTTGTTCTTTTCTGCCTTTTCAGATGTCTTTCGGTGGAGGCAGTGGCTACCATGCGACCAGTAAGAAATCTCTGGTGTTTCTACTGAAGTTCCTGTCTGACTTGGTGCCCTTTGAACCCCCACAGTACCTCAAGGTGACATTACGATTCTGCATATGTCTCTGTTTCTGAAACATTATTATTGATTCATTTCACGGGACATAAGATACATGGTGTCTTTTATATTAGACAATCCTTTAATGATCCCCATGGGCAAACCAGTTACTAAAATGTACTAAATATATGCAGTATAACATACCATAACTACTTAAAAAAACTTGTACACGACTAATGAATAATTGAATATGACTTCATACAGTATGCATCAGTTTAGAAAGTAACAAAGTTTTACTCATTTTTAAGTACTTGTACTTAACTTCAGTATGTCCATTTTATGCTACTTTATACTTCTACTCCTCTGCATTTCAGAGGGAAGTACTGTACTTCTTACATTCATCCGACAGCTATAGTTACTTGTTACTGTTCAGATATGAGAAGATTTTTTTGGGATAAAATACGATAAGTTTATAACATACAATGAGTTTTTAAAAACCAGTAGTTTATGATCCCTTAAAAAAAAGTGTCAACCTGGGGCTCATTGTCTTGTTTTCCAAGTCAATAAGCTGTTGGTAGATGGTTTCATATAAGGAACTAATCAAGGTTCAAACAGGAACAATTATTCAGTCTGAAAGAAGAATACACACATCTGTAGCAGAACGTTGTTTTTCTCATCTAACCCATTAATCATTTTACGACCCGACCCCTGGGTTGGAAATCTCCGGACTAAACTACCCAAATCCTACTTAGACATTTTTGCAACAGTATTAACAGTCTAATAATGTGATTATGTTTCAGTCAGAAGGGATGTCTTACTGTGTATTGAGTACTTTTACTTTGATGCTTTGAATGTGTTAAGCTGCTAATACTTCTGTTCTTTTACTGAAGTTATATAATGACTGCATGACTTTAACTTGTACATGTAATGTTTTTTTTTTTTATAGTTGTATTGGTACTTTTACTAAAGTAAAAGATCAGAGTATGTCATCCACCACTGGTCTGCAGTCTGTGCTAGACTAGAAAACCAAAGCAGTGGCTGAAAAATACAGTTACAGTGTAAGCTGTAAGAAAACACTAGCAACGGAGAAATGACCCAGCTGTGATTTTCAACACCTCCCTGTCATGTTCACCTGGTAGGTTCACATCCTGCAACCTCCATATGTACCTGTGAAACACCGCAGCCTCCTGATGGAGTACGTCTCTCTGGCCAAGACCAGGCTGGCTGACCTCAAGGTAAGAGTGGGGGTAATAATGAATGGTCCAAGAAGGAGGAGTTTATCCTCAGTACATCATTACGGCGTTATTTCAGTACTCTGTGTGTGTGTGTGTGTGTGTGTGTGTGTGTGTGTGTGTGTGTGTGTGTGTGTGTGTGTGTTTGTGTGTGTTTGTTTGTTTTACACATGCAGGAGCCAGTGGAGGACATGGGTTTATATGAGGATGTTTCTGGTGCAACTGGAGCATCATTGCAGGTAACAGTGACGCCCAGTGGTTTGATTGTGTAATGACACCTGTTGATGAATTGTTAGTGCCTCAGCAGTCTGGCCAATTGGAGATGGTGAGGGGTGTCAGTAAAGAATGCCCTTATTTTGATATGGCTTTTTAATTTACTGAGCTCAGGAAAGTGACAAAGATATTAAAAACAAACCTCTCATGCATCGTGATTAAACTAAGATTTGAAAACCGGAAACCTCAGCAGCTCGGGCAATTATTAGTGATGCAGTAAATTATCTGAATCAACTCTTTTGCCGATGTGATTATTTTGTGCTGTATTTAAAACATATTTCAACATTCTGGTTCTGATACTATTCTTGAGTTTTGTTTGCAATATCAAATCAATCAATACTTAAAGGATTAACATGTTTTCTACAAAGCTTTGAGTTTCATTTAACAAGAGAAGCCAATGTTCTTAAATGGTATCTTATTGTACTGTTAGCTGTACAATAACTTTGCCTTACTAAAATTGCCAAAATTCAGATCAGACATTTGATGCCAACTTTGAGCACTGAACAGTTTTTGAAACTAGATGCTAGAGACATATTTCTGACCTAGCCCTAGTCAGAGCACTTTGATTTATTCATAGGAAGCAAAGTTTTTATTTGCATCAAAATGTATATTAAGATACGTATCTGAACATTATATACCAGTATAATGTTTGTGTGTTTGCAGCCCCAGTGCCAGGCTGTCCAGGATGTGGAGAAGGCAGTGTCTCTGTTTGAGAGCACAGGAAGAATCTCAGCCACAGTCATGGAGGCCAGGTATTCAGTCACATTATCACCTTACCTGCAGCGCTTTCATAAAGTACATCACAGGATATGAAGGTCCTTAAAACAATCTGGGTTTCATGTAGATGTAAGAACTGAATTGGACAGACACATGGACAGTTTCCTGACACCTCTGTCCTCTCACAGTATTTTTCGGAGGCCGTATTTCCTGACACGATTCCTCGCTGCTCTGCTGACACCGAGGATAGTGAGCTCTTTCACCTTACTATTATGCTTTGTTTAAACTACACATTCTCAGATGTGAAGTTCTTTTGTTATTTTGTCACAATTCTTCACATCACATGCATGAATTGAAGTTTACCTGTCTTTCAATTCCAGCTTCCTGTCAAAGCTGATGCTCGGATGAGTTTCATAGAAGCTCTGAAAAAGTGAGTTATTATCAGAAGCTTGTAAAATGTGCGTTATAGCTCCACCAACTTTTTAGACTTGAGTTTATATAATTTTATCCTGTCATATATATATTGTCTAAATGTGTTCTTTTAACCCTTGTGTTGTCTTCCCATCAACCATCAAGTTCGGTAGAAAATGTATTTTAAAAAAAAGAAAACGTTACACTTTCATAAGGTTTTGAATTCATAACGCGAGCACCAGATGACCTTGGTCCGGACTTTGAGAAGCCCTGCTTTAGAATAAAGATTATCTGTGATTATTTAGTGTATTTTCACTGTTATGTTTGTTTGTTTTCAGGGCAGATAAGATTCCTGCTGCACAGTATTCGTCTTATGTGGAGTCCTGCCAGAAACAGAGGCAGCAGGATGGTGGGTCATTTGCTCATTTATGGTATACTCACAAAAAGAACCATCATTTATTTCTTCTATGTATGAATCTGATTTAGTCTAATACTAAACTTTAAAAACAACCACATACAAAACAGTACAGAAAATAAACTCTGTGGCAAACAAAAGTTTACGATGGACAAGCAATCGATTAGGCAAGATAATCTTTACAAATCAACACCACTTTTATGATTTTTTTAAGCATAAATGCAATCGCCCAAAGTAAAAAAGCTAACGTAAACCACCACTAGCTTCCATCCGTTTCCAACTGATTTCCTGTGTTTGGCATGATGGCGTTTTGTATTCTCATTTAGCCACTTGTTAGCAACCATCTTTTTGAAGACACGCACAAGCTACCATATTCGCGAATGCAGTATTTACTGCTGTATTTTATGTCCTAGAACACAAGGTGAAAATGTCTTAAGCTTGTGGTAACCACAGAGCTTATTTCGGGCATCTTACAAAAAAAAAACGTTCTCTTTTCTTATCATGGAAAAAGATAGTCTCGCTTTGTCAGACCTTCCTCCACAGCGCTGCGGAGGAGGGTCTGGCTAGTCCACACAGCAATCCTGGATGGGAGTAAAACATGCTCTGGTTTATTGGCATTTCTTTAAACCAATCACAATCATCTTGGGCAGCACTAAGCGCCAGACAGCGCCACGGTGCCTCTGCTAAATAACCACTGGAAGGAACTTGTTTTGGTGGAACATGGTACGTAAGGGGGCGAGCTCTGGAATTAAAATCACTGTTGAGTGTGCGATGAGAATTTTACTCCAAAAAATGAGGATGTTTTCTGAATCTACTGGACTGTAGAATGCCAACACAAAGAAAGCGGAAGGTGAGGGTCTTCCAGCACGAACCTCCGGCTGCACCGGAACTATCCCGTAAAATAAAAAAACGTCGTCGATATATACTATGACAAAGATAAATGTAAACATAATAGAGCAACTCATGAGTGCATTTTACACTGTTTTGTTTTCAGGGAGTGCATTGTGTCTGGACACTAATGATGATCCTCTGGAGGTTCTGAAGATTCAGCTGCAGGAGTTCACAGAGCTGGTTGTTGAGGGAAATGACGGAGGTAGGCAGATATCCAGGAAGGACACACACAGTGCAAACACACAAACGCACACAAATGTAGTATTCCAGGGAAAAGACTTTTGCCGTTATGCGATGACAAAACCTTTAATCAAGCCAATAGTCAAAGTTTCCCTACGTCCAGTTATTGGTGTGTTTTTTTAATTCTTTATTTATTTAGCACATTCTGTGGGATTTTTAACACTTTAACACCCTTCACACACAATAATTTGTGTGTATTCTCCAAATGTCTTTAAGTGTTTTTAATGTGTGTTCCCAAACCAAGCTGGTTAAGAACGGTGGTTATTAAAAGTGCCTATAATCGATATTTATAATAACAATGTACTGTATTAAATGACACTGTGTAATGTGAGAGGCATCACTTGTAGTGATGAACCTACCGAAAATCGTCACCCGACTCTGCAGCTTCCCAGCTTTATGGAGCTTTGTAGTGAATTTCAGCTTATTGTTCAGCTGTCCGGCGAACAGATTCACTCTCACCGCTCTCGCAGTCGCTATCGAAGCGTTGGAAGTTCTGTTTCCTCCACAGTATATTCAGCCATGTCATGTGGCACATCCCCAAACTCAGAAAGACCTACTACACTGTGCGCTGTCTCTTTGATTCCCTCATTTCCATACCTGTCTTGCTGGTCATGTGTCCGCAGAGATGTCGGCCCAGCTGTCCAGGATCTCACACACTCTGAGTGTCATCTTTCCTGGCCGTCCTGATGAGCTGATTGGACAGACAGTCATCACAATTCACTTAAACACCCCTCCATCCCTTGAGCTCCACGTCAAAGTATGCACTGATGAAATTCACTATCTTGTCTGTTTTCATGTTTTTATATTGCCAATTCTGCTGTTATCAGTGTTCTGTATGTCGGTCGGTCAGTAATAATAGGTATTTCTTTAATTGTCTCCCTTGTGTTCTCACAGGTCATCAACATGATCCTGAGAAACTTCTGCCAATGCATGTTGGATGCTTCCAGAGCAAACCCTCCTAATAAGTGAGTAATACAACTTCTCAAAAATAAATGATATTATTGCCAGGGTTTGATAAATTAAAAAAAAGCTGACAAATGTATTATTAAGTGGCCATTCACATCCGTTTATCTGCATACAGCACAGGGTGTGGAACAGGCACCAAAGTCATTAAATCCAGTTTTCAGTGCACAGGTCTGGAAATGAACAGATTCCATATGTGTTATGAGGTTGCCTCTTTCTTTCTGATGTGCGCCTCACCAGATATTTTTCCGTCTCCCCAGACAAAGTCTGTGGGCCTCCAGGTTCGTCAGTGTGATGCTTGGTAACACACAGTTCCTCTCCAGCCTTATATGCAGACTCTGGGACCTATTTCATAACCAGGTACAAACATCCATATTCTAATGCACTTCTCTTTGCATCCATCTTTTGCTTTGTGTCTCATAACTCTCTCTGTTTCACATCTTGCCTGGGTCTTTTCATTTTTCGACTACATTAAAATCACTTTACCTCTTTATTCCTGAATGCCAATTAAACCAGTACATTCACTCGTCAGCTTTACTAACTGCTTCTGTAAAAAAGGGGTCGTCGCTGAGTGCTGCCCACTTACTCGGCCTGGCAGCATTAGTGGTCCATCTCCATGCCTCCATGTCCCACAGTCCTCTGGTTCAGCTGGTCCCGCCCATTCTGCCTACGCCAGTACCTGTTGGAGAAGCTCTCAGCTCGGCGCTGGTCTGCAGCACACATGCTGACATGCTCTTGTGTGTCAGGTGAGGTTTCTTGTGCAGTGGGATGGTGACAAACGTGAACCTGACTCATTAAGGAATTGAACGTTCTTGTGTTGTGAGTATGTGATACTGGCACTGTGACTCACAGTCTTGTTGCTGTCCAGGTTGTGTGTGGCAGCTGTGTGTTATGGGATCTGCAGAGGGGACTCACTGCCTCAACAACAACAGCAGGACTACATTCTCAACAGCCTCTATAAGAAGGTGTCTTTCTCTCTTACTTGCCATAATGTCATCTAATCATGTCATGAAAGAGCCACTTTTTTCTTGTGTGCTATTTTGTATATGTTTGTTTTTGTATGTATTGTTTATGCCATATTAATGTTCAATATGTTTGTTTGTTTATGTATGCACCAACCACCAAGGCAAATTCCTTGCAAGTGTAACTCACTTGGCAATGAATCCTTTTCTGATTCTGATGTAACGGTGTGTTTGTTTAGCTTCTGTACCTCATCCCAAGACTGTTGCCTGAAGCCAGAAGAACTGCAATTACTGCTGGCGGTCCAGTTAGTGAACACCAGGAGGAGAAGTTGCCCGGCCTGTGGAGCAGTGTCACAGACACCAACAGCACCTGGATGAAGACTGCTTGGCATCTGTGGAGGCAGCCAGAGTTCCGTCAGCTCGAACACACGCCACAGTATCAGGTGAAATGGGTTCACTGGCTTGTATGAAGCCTTGGCTTCGTAAGTGCTGAATGGTGTAGAATATTATGTTCAGTGGGCATCAGAGAGCAATCGGTACAACTTTCACCTGCATGTTAAATGAAACTGATTGATGGATTGATCTTATTGACAAAAAAAGTAATCCTCAACCATTATTTGTCAAGTTATTTTTCTCAGAATGGCTGGCTAATGAGCTCAGAGTACATAGAAGTGAAGACGCCCTGTCAGACCCAGAACGGTAAGACACACACACACACACACACACACACACACACACACACACACACACACACACACACACACACACACACACACACACAGACTCTCACAGGTAACACGTAACTGTATTTAGTCAGGAGTACCAGCAATGGGCCTGCCTGGAGCTCTACCTGTCTCGTCTGGAGGAGCATGGAGGCTGTGGAGGAGACATGAAGAAACTCTGCTCTCATCTGCTCAATGCCATCATGGACCAGCAGTTAAGGTGGGTGTACATGTTTTACAAAAAAAACATACATTGACAAATGTATAAAATACTAATAGTTTTATTTCTATTGTGTAGCTGACTGCTACTGGCTGGTTTGTGTGTCAGATCTTTTCGATAGAAGGAAGGATACTATAGAGATCAGCATTAATAACATCTGAAGAGTATGCAGCTTATTGTTAAGAGTACAAGGTGAATTTTACAGTGGTTACAGTCATTACTCATCAGGTGTTTAAAAAATAAAAAAAAAGTCCAAAAGTGCAGGCAGAGTGGATTGTCCCCTGATCACAGCGTTTGTAGTTCGATCCCTGGCTGCAATGCATCAAAATCAACCTAATAACAACACACACACGTGCTGAGTAAGGCAGTGCCTGAAATGTCTGGGTTTAATAATAAAAATAACATGTAAGAAGACAATTTCTGAGTACTTACTTCCCTAATCCTTATATGTGAAAACAATAGTCTCTGTTGTACTGAAGCACCCTAAAGAACTCAACAAGTAGAGCCTGTTCATTCCTTTGTTTAACATAATCATAAAATAAAATAAAAAGCTGTAATAAAAAGATGTAAATATGAATTTCCACCTTTAGTAAAAATGTCACTCTTCTGTGTATTTTATGTGGACAGTGACCGGAGCCTAGAAAAGCTAGATTACAGAGGGTCAGATACAGGGACCTGTCTGCCAGACATCCTGTCCAGGTTACAGGTGTGTACACTGTATATATGCTGTTCCATTTCATTAGACTTATGATGTGGCCCTAAATACATTCATAGTGGAAAATTAAAAAAAACTCTGTGTGTGTAGGAGCTTGTCTACGAGATGGAAGTGACTAACCTCTCTGGCAGCTGTAGAAGCACAGCTGATGTGTGCGACTTCCTCTTTACATTTGTGTCTGAGAGATGCTCCTCCACAGTGACCTCAGCTTCACCGAGCATCAGCACTGAGCTCAGCCTGCAACACACATTGAACACATGGAACAGGTACACACACACTTCATTTTTCATTTATTTGACAGCGACAGTGCTCGTTAATCAACAGCATAGTAACTGTAAATGAGCCAGAGTTAGCAATACATCTGTTGTAACTGGCCAGTTTTAAAATGGCAACCTAAAAAAATAAAATACAAAAAAATGACATAAAAGCAACATACACAGACTAACATTCAGACAGGCACAACAAGAAGTCATAAACAACACATCAGACAGCAAGCAAGCAAAAAACCAAGACAAATCTGCAAGCAGGCAGCAAAACAAATATATATCAGCTCTGTCATTTAATGTATAGCCACTGAAAACGTTGTGTGTGTGTGTGTGTGTGTGTGTGTGTGTGTCACAGAGTACTGCTGGCTCTCCCAGCAGTGTTATTGATTAAAGTAAAGTCTGATGGGGGGAGGGCGACTCTGGAGTGCAACACGCTGATAGAACATGTCAACCAGCATCAGGTGAGCTGCAAAATTATTTTTCTAATCAGATTTTAATACATTTCTCTTCCAAATCTGATCCACTGTTTGGAAAAGTGCAGTGATTGTGTCCTTTTTTAGTCAAATGGACTAAATAGTGCTCACGTCTTTCTTTGTCTGCATTCCTCTTCTTCTCTTCAACAACAGAGGAAGGTGTGTTCTCCGGCCGGTTTGCTGTCCTGCCATCTAACGGCACACCTCCTGAGAGTGAGAATCACTTCACTGAAAATCTAACTATAAATGAAATATTTGATACATTTCTTACAGTATTTACACAAGCCCCTGTGAGAAAATCAAGTGGAGTAAGTCTGCTGTCTGTGTGCCCTCTCCAGGGTGTGTTATGTGCCAGCGTACGTTGTGGACGTCCACAGGAAGAAGTCAACAAAGCTTGGTCTCAGATCAGTCTACGCTGTCCTCTGCTCCTGGTCTCTACAGTGGTACTGTTTGTTCTCCATAAAGCTAAACTTAAACAAACTTATTAACTTGACCTTGAGTCCTACACACTTGGCTTCAACCAGTATGCTTATGAGGGTTTAAATCCGAACATTGATGGTTTTTTGACAGGCATTTTACATGGAGGACATTTGGACTTGTAACACTAAGAAAAGCACAGGTGTAAATGATCAAATTAAAGATTGCTGAATGCTTTTTAGCTGCTGCAGTTTCAGGGTCCTCGCATTGTTCATGCTTGCACACTGTCACACAGCCATCATTCAATCAATGTTCATTATAACACGTGTATTTTGTACTATGCCAAGGCAAGGCAATTTATTTATATAGTAGCACAGTTCATACACAAAGGCATGTTACATACATACACGTACAAAGCAAATACAACATCAAATTCAACAATCATAAAAACAAAAACAAAGTAAATTTAAAAGACTTTAAAAGCATAGAGGTGTAGAATCTCTAAGTGACCTCAGTAAAAGAACACAGGGTTGGGGCAGATCGTAAGTGTTCAGGAAGTTTGTTCCGTAACTGCGGTGCGTAAAAACTAAAAGCTGCTTCTGACCCCGGGGACGGTGAGTCGGCCTTTCCCAGATGAAGGTCTAGCAATGCTAGATTGCGGACTACGACAGATGTAATGGGTAAAAATGAAAGGTCCTACATGCAGTTATTTACCATCAGTACATCCTTACTGCATTATTTTGACAATAACATGACATGATTATAATGAGTCTGTACTAATGCAGACCTTGTAAATGTTTTGGTTTTGTGGGCTCAGGCCGTATTTTTATGCTGATTTTGTGTGTGTAGCACTGGTGGGAGCGTCTATCGCCAGTGCTGTTGTCACTGTGGCATCGGCTGTGTGATGGAGAGCCTCTACCAGAGCAGCTGCAGCTCATCGCTGACTGTCACAACTGGGCCTGCAGGTAGAACCTCATTCTCATAAACCACCATCTCTGAATCTGTGTTCCACCTCACTCCATGCCACTGTTGAAACATTTTACAGTGAGTGTAGTCTACATCCACGACGTTCCACTTCCGGGATTACTCTGTTGTCACCGGATGTCACTCTTTTCAGCCGGATGTCCGTCCCCTTCTTCTGTCTTTTTTTTTTTTTGGGTAAGATTCCTGAAATAAGGGTCTGGCTAGTCCACAAGCTCTGGCAAAGCGAGACTACTGGGAGTGTAAGGGATGAAAAGGACTGACATAATCCGGTTCCCTCTGGATCCCTCTGCCCCCTCATGCCCTCAGCTTCCATTTCAGTGTCAGATTAGTCTCTCTGGTGGTTTGTGTGTGTCCATTGACTTACTTGGCTCATGTTGAGGTGATTTGCTATTCTGTCTGTTGTGCAGTTTAGAGAAGGGGCTTTCGTCATCTGCATTGCCTGCAGCTGCAACTCTGCTACTGGCCGCCAGCCTGCATCGCGCCTGGCAAGACCGGGGGTGCGACAGCCAGGGCTTCAGTGCAGCCCTGAATATGCTGCAACCAGAGAGGGACACACAGTACCGACAGGTGAGAGGAAACAACCACCCCCCATTCAAAACCAACCAGTGTATTTGCTTGAAGTGCAGCTTTAATGGCAGCCAGTAATGGTGGGTAAACTGTATTCCATAAAAAATAGTGGGTTTGTTCTTTATTACATTATATCTGATAATAAATACAAATAAACATCATAGGTGGTAACTTGCATGCTAATTAATATTACTGAGCCTGTATCAACCTCAAGGCCTAATTAGTGCTCCTGTGCTCTTAAAGTGCACATTTCAGATGTTGATCATTTTGTGTCATCCACTTACTCTGTAAACAGCCAAAGGTTGCTTTTGGAATTTTTTCCACCTTTCAAATACTGTACCTGCTGCTGTCTCATTTCTTTGTCCAGGTGCTAGTTTTTCTGCTTTTCCTGTGTGTAAACGACCATCTGTCATCACTCCTGTATCCTCAGGTAATTCATAACTTTACCCTGCACTGTCCCAAACAATATGCACAAGCAAATTGTGTTCAGGTGTGGGTTAGTTAGACGTTGTAAAGCAGCTGGGATTTATATGCAGTTAGAGAGACAGGTCTGACTTCGGCCGAGCTCCACTTCATAAACCGTAGTAAGCAACATGCACACTGACATACTGAGAGGAAAAACATTCAGTCTTTCTGACTCATTTGTTCATCCAGAACCTCCTTATTGCACACGAGCCCCGTAGAGAACCACACTTGTTTAGAAATACAACAAAGTCCAGGAAGGAACAGAAGTTATTGGCTGTGGAAATGCTAAAGTTCATTATCAAAGTAATGGATAAGCATACTCTTCTGCTTCTCTCTGAACAGATGTATCAGGCAAATGGCTACATTGGTAAAGGGATAGTTTGACATTTGGGGAAATACGCCTAATCACAAGCCACTCTCATATCTGTTCAATATAAAGCTATAGCCAGGAGACAGTTAGCTTAGCTAACATGTTGATTTGTAAAACATTAGAGGTGTACAGACATTAGGAGTGATATCAATCTTCTCATCTAACACTAAGTCAGAAAGCAAATAAGCTTACTTACCAAAATGTTGAACTAACTTCAAGATAATGCAAAGGTTTTACACATTAAGTAACTCTTCGCCTCATGTTTTCAATATGTAAGTCTTAAACAAAGCACTGGAACAGTAGGACACAAATTAAGCCAAGACATGCTTTTGGCATGAGAGCTGGGGGCAGATTGAAGAGCAAGAAAAGAAGACATTAATAAAATGTGTTTTCCCAATGTATTTGCCTAAAGCATCTCCCTTGTTTCTCCTACACTACAGCATTTCAGCCATCAGAACGCCACAGAGTTATGCACAGACCTTCTGTTCGTGTTAGTGGACTCTGCTGACTGGCTGCTCATCTTTACGTCAAACAGTACGGTGTATACAGTATATCTTCTAAAACCACAGCTCAGTTCCCTCCATGTGCTCAGCTGCTAGTGTACATCAGCTGTATTGTCATTATTTGACAGATTAAATCTAATGTTAGCACTGACATTAAATGATTTTGTCTCCCCAATATTTATTCATTGTTAAATTAGCGGCCTGAATGTTTTTTCCCCAACTCTAGAACAAGGTGTTTACCAGTCGATCACCATGGTGACATCAGATGAGTTTACTCGACTGATGCCTTGGGCCTTCTACAGGTTAGTTTTTTAACATCATATTTCCACTTTTCGAGTCACTGTAGACACTACCTATAGTTAACTCTTACAAGACCTTTAATCAGCCAATTCATGACCAAAACTAACTGGACAATACAGGGATACAAACTCCTCAGGGGTGAAAGAGGTGACAAAGATGGGGAGGGGGTAGCTAGTAGCACAATTAATCGTTTTTTTTTTTTCATCTATAATTGTCATCGCAATATCAACTTGGACAACAACACAATAAACACAATGCAAAATACACAAAGGGATTTTTATGTCTGATTTGAAAGAGAGCTTCAGTAGAAAACTACACTTTATTTAGTTCTTATTGTTATTAATTCTCTCCCTATGTACAGGACCTACAAAAAAAAGTTTCACTGTGTGTGTGTGTGGTTTCTCTGTTTAGCCTGCTGCTCCAGCAGAGTGCTGAGCTGCTACAGAGAGCTGTGTGTTGTCCAGGGTTCCTCCAGACTGCTGTCCTCTGCTACATCAGTCTACTGCAGCTTTCCCTGGAAGGACACACACTTACACCAGCCAATCAGGTGACTGAGCCTCAGATCATGGTTTATATCAGGGTGATGACAACATCATTTAAATGTGTGTGTGTGTGTATATGCTTATGTATAGCACTTTGAATTGTCTGTGTATGAACTGTGCTATATAGGGTAAATACATTGCCTTGCCTTAAACCTGTGGCATTGCTCTGAAGTCAAACCTATGAATTGTATTGTCAGATGGAGCCTTTCCAGATTCTGAGCTACGCCAAACAGTTTCTTCTGAGAGCGATCTCGTGGACCCCTCCAACTGCTCTGTCCTCCAGCCAACTCAGACAGGTAACCGACACACGCATACTGTACATACAGTACACATCTGTATGCCTCTTGGTAACATCTACTATTGACAACATTCACTTATCTCTCTCATGCTCTTCTGTCTCCTTCCGGTCTATCTGCTGCTGGGTCTCCTGGTCCAGCTGGAGTCCCAGTGTGCAGACCTGGACCCAGAGGTGGCAGCGGCTCTCTCTGTACACCTCGACCCTCACAGCCTCAGCCCAGAGATGGACTTCCTCTGAAAAGCCGCAGACTTACGTTCAGACAGAGAAACTGCCTAAAATGAACCGTGAAACCCACTTGACTACAAAAATCTTCTCTATTCCCTCGAGCTTAGGAGGGGTCTCGTTCACAGTAATGGTAACTGACTGTTAGCAGGTACTTTATTTGTTTTAATGTAATCCAACTTTACATCTAACAGAAACATGTTCCTCTTGTCATATTTATTAAACACTGTTTAGATCTTACCAGTTTTACCATCATTTTATTTGTCTTTTTATACATAATGCACACAGGACTTTATTTTACACATGTTCATCTGAAGCCCTTTTTACAATACAGATTTACACTCTTAAAAGTACTTAGCAATGTAATAACTTAATAAAAAACAGTGACCTAATACAATTGAACTGAATGTTCTTGGAAATCATTCTATTTGCACTGTGAGGCAGTAACACAGCACAGACAAGTGCTTCACATATATGAAGGTAAGGTAACAAGAATATTGCATTATAGGACTTACAATTGAATGCATGTAGGTTACGCAGTTGTTAATATGTGGCTGCTACTGTATACTTCAGCTATCAAATAAAACTGTATTGTTACTTTATTTGGCTGTACCGTAAACCAATATGCCAACTGCTAGTATACCAGTGGTTATTTTTATGAAGTCCCTGTCTGTGTGGGAACAA